>NC_056739.1:675142100-675377100 GCF_019279795.1 Protopterus annectens | reverse complement strand
ATGCTCTACCTGTAACAAATGTAATCAGTTTTACCCAATTTCAAGTCATCTGCATACTGACCGTAGAACACCTCAGATGAAAAAGATAGGTTTGAAAGTTACAATCTAAATAAGTATGGGGTTAGGACAGAGCCCTGTGCGACGCTCTGCCTGTAACCAAGAATTTGCCTTATCCAATTGCTGTATAGTACTTGCCATATCCTGTTTGTAAGCCATGCAGCTAGCCATCTTATCAAGAGTACATCAGTACCTAGTTCTAATTTATTGTGTATGTCGCTGTCAAATGCTGAAGTTAATTAAATCTATATATATTTCACCACAGCACATTTTTTCATTCATAGCTGTTATTATATTGTTAGAGGTAGTAACAGATCTATTTTCAACATATGCATGCTGATATATTTCAAGTCCCAAACTTTCCAATTCTGACAATTACTTATCTGATATTACCTTCTATTTTTCAACAACATGAACGTAGATGTAAGGGTCTGTATGACTCTGTTTGTCATTCTTTCTTACCCTTAAAGACAGGTTCAATAAATGCAAGCCTCCAGTCTTGAGGAATTTCCATAAAGTTATATGACCTAGTAAGTAATAAATAAAAAGGTATTATGAGTTCTTGCTGAAGTGTTCTCAGGTCATTATTACCAGCTTATCACCCCTTTGTGGAGCCAAATTGTTTTGAATAAGATTTTGTAAATATGTCTATAATTTGTTGTTTCTGACAATATGTTTTGAATCTACATACAGTTTATCAATGTGTATCCCCAGGATTTACTAATCTTCCATGTAAGACTAGATTAGTCTTACACAGAAGTGCCAGTATAAGAGTATGGTGGCAGCGTGCCATGCATATTAATGAGGGCATGCTGCCTCAACTCTAAAGCTTACATGGAGCATGGACGAGTGTAGGGGACATGGACTGCCGAGCAGTCCAAAAGTCCACGCCCCTGCAATGACAAAACTCGAGAAATGTCGAGTTACATGGGCGAGTCCACTCACATGTGTACATTGTAACACTACACTCCCCCATATGTTAAACCTCGTACAAATTTAAAAATTAAAAGAAATTTTTTTTTTTGTTTTATTTCCGATATAGCTGCCCGTAATTGCGCGTGTTTGCATGGGTTTGCCCATTGCTTAGCTACAGTTAGCAGCTTAGACACCGAAGAGGATAATAAGAAAAATATATGCAAATTAAGCAAAATAGCGATAGTGTAGTGGTTAGAGCCTTCGCACAAACAGGAGGCATTCCCGGTTTGAGTCCCACTACTGCACGTTCCATTTTCTGTTAAAAATCTGTACACAAAAATATTTCCTGACATTTATCATGTATACGTTTTGTAAAAAACATTCAAATGTTATATGTAGTAGTGAACGAATTATATATATATATATATATATATATATATATATATATATACATATATCTATATCTATATATATATATATATATATATATATATATATATATATATAGGTGAAATTGGTTATGCATTCTGAGGCATGAGTAATATAATATAATATAAAGCACTGCTAAGCACATTTTGCCAGTATTGAGCATATTTAAATCCAATTGCTCGTAGCTGAGCACCGCGTTAATAAGAGCAATGTCTTTGCGCACAGATGCACACCACGCCAACCAGCGCAATTACAACATATTTGCACATAGCTGTGCACCACGCTAACCAGCGCAATGTCGTGCAGCACCGAGCAATGGTGGGCAAAGTCGGGCAAAGTTGAACAAAGTCGGCTAAACACGGCCACACCTCCTTTACTGTATCTTAACCATTCAGGTCTGGCCAGTAGGAAAATAAAAAGCAGTGACAGGGCTGAAACTCAGGATACTGTGCACTATAGTCACAGTACATAACCACTAAGCTATGACAGCATTTCATAACCATGCACTTTCAACAGACACATATCTATCAAAGGAATTTTAAACATTGCCAACATTAGCTAAGCATGTGTGCTTACAGCTGAGTTTTTTCCAAACTGGCCAATAACAAATAAGTGTGAGAAATGAGACATATTTAGGCTCCACAGGTGGGAATACTTGCCATAATTGGTTGTAGCTCCCTTCTGTGTGGCCGGTGTTGGAGAAGGCACTTGATTTTGAGTGCAACGCTGGGGCAATGAGGAGTCCAAAGTAATGGTTTCGCTCCTTGTCCACAGTCATGAGGAAAGACTTCTGTGGGGCCAGTAACAGGGCACCCAATATAAAACAGAGGCCTAGAACAGTCTTGCTCATGATCTCACCGGTGCCACTGGCTTTACTTGGACTGGTGAGCAAGTCTGGCACCATTATTCTGACCTGAAGTGACGTAATTAGGGTCAACTGGACCAGTGGATCCAGGAATCCCGTGCGATGCCTAATGCCCCAGTACTGAGTAAGTGGCCATTGTGTTAAGTAGTTAAGAATTGCTATGCTTGTCTATACTATGGATACGTATGTCTCAATATCACTGCATTTACTTCACAGCTGCAGGTGTCCAGACTATGAATCAGCAAGCCCATGAAGATAGGTTGCAAAGGCTGTGTCATCAGGCAGGTTAGTAATTATTCTGCATGTACTGTTATATAAAATAAATGAAAGAGCCTTCAAAAAGTGTTTTAACTCAATAAAAAAGGTATAATGATCCTTTAATAAATGTATAATTCCTGGAGTGGGTCTGTGTCATTTTCTTTGATATGTTGTTGTACTGTTGCATTTTACAAATAGTACTGTTGTGTTAATCAGTGTTAACCCACACTTCGGTAGGTCCATATAACGTGGATGAAGAGAGTACCAGTAGCATTTATGCATATTTACAGCCCTCAACTGTTGGTTCATGCCCAGCATGTACAGGTTAATCTGGCACATGAGTAGCTTGGTATTGTGTTCCCCAGAAATGTCAATGTACTGCCAGAAATGTAGGGAGCTGTTAACATATAACTGATACTTTCACCTGAACATATCTAGATAATTATATGAAAGTAGATCTGTCAGTGTACCATCTTAGCAGTAGTGTGTGTGAACAACTCTCAAAATATATAGCAGTAACACCTGCATCTTGGGCAGTTTATATGAAAGATACAGCTCATGTATATAATAATCTAGCAAAATCCAATTGCACAATAAAAGGACATTGGGTAGTGTAATAATACATGTAAGGGACATATAACTGCAGTTAATAGGAATGTAGTGAAAATTAGAAGGATATATAACTTAATTTAGCTATCTTTTTCCACCCTACTGTATATGCATAAAAAATGCAATTCCACGCCTCAATTGGTATGTCTAATCTCAAAACATTTGTTGGGACATATGTCCTATTGGTTTATAAATATTTGCAATTATTTCTATGCATTTGCCCTGTTAAAATACCACAATATTGGTGGCCTCTTGCCATCAATTTAACCTGCATCCTGTTGTAATGTCCACTATTGTTCTATATATGTATGTGTTATGCTGGCTTTTCAACTGTTCAAACTCTGGTGTGTTGGGTTAATGGGAATACTTCTGCATGCTGTTATAACTAATTGGGAATGTTGTTGACTGTTACTAACCCATATCTTTATTAAACTCTCCAAAACATAGTTCGTATGGGAAGGCCGGTCCCAGCGGACCCACCTGTCCCACCTCAGCTGGCTGTGGCACCTGGCACCAGCAGGTCTGGTGCCCAGCCTGGGACCTCCTCCTCCACTGGCCCTGTACCACCTTCGGGTGGAAGCACTGCAGGGGATGTTGCTCGGCCCCCCTGTGTAAGTGTGGGTGGAAGAGTTCCACCTATCACTCTTCGAATGTTCCAGCCTGTGGTGCGTAGAGAGATTGAACGTTCTGTTACTGAACCTCAATGTCAGCTTGAGGCACGAGTGGCGCAATTCTTGGGTCAGTCTGCCCCTCCTACACAGCCCCCAGCACAGCCACCCTCTGAGCTGTGAAGGTGCAGTGGTGGCTGCCCATGGATGGGGACCTCAGTCCCACTGTTTCCATCTGTGGGCTCATGGGCTTGCGATTTCCAAACAACCCTCCCCGTCAAAGGTGTTCACCCACCACATGTGTCATATACCACCCCTGCATGCATCTTGTTTGTCTTGTCTGTTTACCTTCCCAACCTATCTCCCCAAATATACCTTCTTCCTCTACCCCACATTCCACTCTCACCTGAAAATAAAAGGGCAATCTGCTCCCAAAAAAAAAAATTATGCCCCATACATAGCTGCCCATTTTGTACAAATGTCTACTGGACACATAAAATGTAATTTAATTGGCATTACAACATACTTTGTTGTCCTCACCCCTCTCTCAGACGTTCAAGATTTCATATCTACCTCCAAATTTATTCCATATGCACAGCTGTTGCTGTTAAAGGAATGGGCAGCTATGGACCTTCCATACACCAGTCCTGCACATCCCGAGCTATTTTCCATTCTTTCTTTCCCTATTTGTGCCCCTTTTTCACCACTTTTCTATCTCCCCATTTTTCTTTTCTTTCAAAGAAATGAGCGCAGAGGTTAGCGGGAGTAAGCACTATTATGCAGTAGTTAGCGGGTTTGCACAAGTGTGCACTTGTTTGCGCTTAGCTAAGCATTGCTAAGCATTGCGCAAACCCACACAAACCCACTTACAACTGCTTAAAAGTGCCTTAGTCACTCTGTATGTGAGGTCCCTTGTTCTGCTTAGGAGCAAAATAAAACACCTCTGTCAGTCTCGAACCCCGGACCTTGTACACACTACACAACATGAAGCATCACTAAGCCATGGTAGATATACAACAACTTGGTGCTGAAATAAATATATCAAACATCAGAATGAGTGAATGTAAAGGAAAAATAGGAATGCCATACCACACAACCTGTTCTGTGGATCTTTACCAACAGTTGTGGGATTACATTACATGACTGTGATAAGAGAAGCAGCCATTCTAGCAGGAAATAATGTTACACCATCACTTTATAACCCCACAGAGTATCACAGCAGGACAAACACTGACATATCTGTTTAGGGCAGAGGCCATACCTCCCAACTGTCCCTAATTTTCAGGGATGTCCCTCTGAATCCCTCCTAAAACTACTGACTTTGGGCAGAAAGGTGGTGAATTACACTTAATGAATAATGACAATAATTAAGAGTTAGATGCTTCTTTTACTTCAAAAAATGTGTATTAATTCATATGCTCTGATTCTCTCAATGTTTCAACTTAATGGCACTAATATTTTAAAGGTGTCCCTGACTTTTCCTTTACTTTTCCCTGGGTTTGTTCAAATATGTACCTGAGTGTTTGAGAGGTCTGGCAGAGGCAGAAATGCAGAGGCATATCCGCCTTTCTGCTGTTACATACTGTGCAAATAGTTTTGGAAGGAGTTTCGGAAGCATGCCCTTATGTAGGAATACAACACTGAAATACAAATGGATGTAGCCATGTACTGGTAGCAACCAACTGTAACAATGCCATTGCTCCATTGCTGAAAAGACCTGTGTGGTGCACAGACAAAAAATAATAGGCTCTTCTTTGGCTACCATGTGTATAGGTCCACAGTTGGGAGTTACACAGACAGACTACTTGCCTTGATAAACTAACATGTACACAGCAACCCTGTAAGTCCAGCAAGATAAAATCCACACAATAATACTTACGCTCTCTGTACTTCTGAACCCCTACCCAAATGTAGTATATACCTGTGTGTGCAGGGTCTACCAAGGATGTAGGTAAGCATACTCACAGTACTGAAATGTGTCCAGTTTTTCTGAGCAGCTTGTGCTAATGTCAACACTAAAAATGCACAAACTGTTTAGAATTGAGTAAATGAATATTCACAGTATAGCAGTTCACAAACAATTCTTGTGCCAAAGGAATACATCTCAATAACTAGCTTTGTATGGCAATTAATTGTAAAAGTTGAAAAGAAAGTACATCTTTCCATGTATCTTGGGGTAGCATTTTGAGGAGTAAGTACATTTCTATACTGACAAGTGGGTACTGGAAGTAGCAACATTAGGTCTGAGTACAAAATGTAAATCTCTGGCTACACCTCTGGCTTCTGATATAAGAACTATACCAACCTTCTGTCTTAAACAATGATGTCCACACCAAACAATGATGATCTCCATATTGAAGCTAAGAAGGGCCACACGAGTTAGAAGTTAGCAATACTGGGTTGCTTGCTATGACAGGGATTATTTGCATTACTACACAGCTGGCTGCATGCAAATTAATGGTGTGGGGCTTAATTTGGTGCAGAGGGCCATTACATGCTCATGCAAATACTACAAAAGCAGGCTGCAACCTCTTACCAAATCATACAAAGAGAACAAAGGTGACACATATGTATGTACTGGCATGTAGTAGATGTTATTGAAGAATAGTCTAATGTGATAATGAACACATATGTGTCAGTACTTATTATTATGTGTAGATGCTCTGTAACTACTGCTATGGACAATACAGTGTGTGTACCTGTCGGCAGTGGGACATACCTGTGAAATGTGTAGTTCAGCATTAAATGTCAAAGATCTGATCCATGTTATCTGTGTTCTGTACAGTAGTGTGGCCAATGGCTGTTGGTGGGATTAGCGTTGACATTATATAAACATGGGTTTGACAGAACAACACATGCATGATAGTCATATTAAAGTTTAGCTTAGCATTAGCAACTGCTGTAGGAGTCTAGTATGCTTATCTAGTATTAGTAGCCATATATACCCCCCAATGTTAGTGTGTGTTTATATGTGACACCTGTTTGTGTTGCAGAAAGGCCCAACAGTTCAGCTGTGAGGTCCAGGGACTTACAACAGCATGGACCTTGTGTGTGTATGCCACACACATACGGAGAAATATATATGTATCGTATATATTCACATCTGTATATGTGCATAGACCATGGGACATATTGCAACTGTTTGTGAAGGGTGGAGATATATATGTTGGTGAAGGTTAGTATGCACATATTTGTATGTAGGTTTTAGTGTGTGACAAACAAGACAGCATGCCGTGCTGGTATATGACATGTGGTGGTTAAACACTGTAGGTGGTTTGTTCAGTTTGCAATGTTGAACCCAGTGAGTACTGCTAAAGCTACCTGGATTGTAAAGTGCATTTATCCCAAGACTGTGCGATTTTATTACATTACTGTACACCTCACATCCTTTTTATAATTGATGTTCTCACTATGAAAGGTGAAATGTATATGTGCCTACATATATATGTACACCAATGGATGTGTATATGTATGTATATATATATATATATATATATATATATATATATATATATATATACATCTAGTTATATATACTCATACACACCTACATCTTCTTGTTGCAATAGATTCTCTGTCCTGTTAACTGACTGTGATGGTCAATGTGTTTGTGCATATATCAAAGATATGTATCTGTGGGATAGCTTAGTGGGAAACTGCTTATGTCATAGTATTATGTGTCCTTGCTTTGATCCTAGCAAAAGTTGTGTATTCTGTTGCTAGGCAGAAAAAGTGCTATTGCATACAGTGTGATTAAAACCCCTTGGTTTTAACTATGGTGTGTCATTGGTGGCTAAAGCACTATATCTATGATTATTGATTGATACTGATGTTGAATCCAAATCCTGTGTGTACTGTAGTACTACTTGAAGCTCTGGGCCTGTACAGCAAAGTATGGTGTATGTCCACATTGCTTCCATCCACTGTTTTGTGTGGTCCCTGTATTAATCACAGATTACATTTCTCAAGATTAAGGTTGTGTAAGTACTGACACATAGTACTGTATAGTACACACTGAAAGCTTATCTGGGTTGTCATACCTTTGTGTCCTGTAATTATGTCTGATGTGTGTGTGTGGGTATGTCTGTTTGGTAAAACATATAACTGCGTATCTAGCAACATTCATAGTGTACTACAGCAGTATGCGACCTATATTCCCAATTGTGCACATATTTTGGCCACGGGTTTGCCATTAACAAGTTGTGTGGTATAATAGTAATACATTTACTGGACCTTACACTGATTGTGATGGATGATATATTTCTTTACACATCAGCTTGATGTATATCTGCTGTGGCTAGGTGGTGCATCGCGTTGCATGCAGTGTGCCAGATACTCTTGTATAGTCTTATATAGTGATTTTATTTTGTTGCTGTGCAGAACATGGTTCATTAGATAGAGAGTGAGCCAGGCAGTTTCAAGCAGTTGTGGGGTGAGCAGTGATAAGTGGCAGTTAAAGTGTTTCACTCTCGGTTAGCTAATAGGTTGCTATATATAGCAGTTCAGTGATATCTGTACTGTATAATGTTAAATGTGCCATATGACTTGCTCAGACATATTTTCATATTTATGTCTTCCGGGGATCATGGTGCATTGCAGGAACCCCAGTTACAGTAGTGCTGAAGATAATATAATAACTAGCAGTTTGATTTAGCACTACAGTCTCATGTTCTCACGAACCAGCAGGAGCATACTGTAATCCGGAAAGATGTTGTCCACAGGGTAAATGAGGTAGGCCTGCATAACCGGACATATGAGCAGGTACGCCACCACTGCAGTGATCTTCTCAGACATGTCCATCAGCGTGCTGCTGATGTGTGGAGACAACAGCTTGCAACAGGAGGTGGTGTTAATATCCATCCCCCCCTCACCAGAGTGGAGGAGCTGCTCCTGAGCCTGCTGGCACCCGCCCAACAACATCAGCAGCAGACATACACCATGATGGAGGTTGGAGCCACCCAGCAAGCACACTTGGAGCATGCAGGTAACATGGCATATCTGTAGACTACTGTTATCGGTATTGGTAGATCATGCATATGTGAGATGTGGAGTGTGTCGTTTAAAGATGTGGAGCCTGTTGTTGTGCAATACTGATCATTTGGAACATAATCTGTAGCCCTGTGAATGTAAACTGTTGTTGTACTGTAAGATTGCAAACACACAGTAGCAATGCCACAGTTGTGGCCACTGACTGTCTCATCTCTATGTAGGTCCCTCTGGGGTGACATCAAGGCAGCAGACAGATGCTGGTAAGTGTGTTCTACATTTATTATTGTAAATAAAAAGTGCATGTCATAGTTAAGGTGTAGGCCATGTACACATTTAACACACCTACCCATAATGTATGCTGTGCATGTTTGGTGTAAAACCATGCACATCTCACTAATGTGATTAGCAGCCTCATACACATGCAATACCCAGACCATCTCAAACAAATGTGGCTAGACTGTAGTGATCATTGGATAGGCACAGTTGATACTCAACATGCACATAACATACACATCTATATTATACACAGAGCATTTTAACATGCTACACATAAAGGATTCCCAAACCCTCTGTAAAGACACACTCTAGTATCCAAAATCTCATCCACACATTACACATGATATACCTGCGGGGTAGAGGCCTACCATGGGGCATTTAAACACTCTGCAATACACTACACATTCTTGTCTGGGAATGCTCCTTATTGGCTTCCTTACAAATTCATGTAACAACTGGTTGTGAAATGGTGAATGTAGCCAAGGTAGTACAGTTCCAGTACAGCATGATTAGTGCTGGTTTGGGAAACATTTGTAGCCTTGAGTGACCACATGATGCTTCATGATGATGGCTTATGGTACTATACCTCATCCAGTTATTGTAACCACAGTACTACACATAGCTTTCATTGCTATACACCTTAATGTTGTGTGTGCACACATATGCACCTCTAAACAATATGCATACCAATCACCATTTGCACAACTGACACATATATGTCTTGTGATGCTATTGAGTGGTTAGGTCATATGCCACACATTGGGTATGTGTAGTGTTTAAATATGCAGTTGTGTTTTAGCATGCCATGTCATGGATAACACTGGCATGTCCACAATATGATCTACACTCACCATAAGTACCGTACATTGGGTATGTGGCCAAATGGTATTCCATCAATTATCCGTGCACCACTGATGATGTTGTGTGAATACTCATCATGCATGTCCTAAAAATGTGTATACAATTATTTGCTAAAGACACAGAGGCTGTAATCATCATTGGATACCTATCTAACACACAGATACACATCCAGCCATGGTATGTACACCTGTGAGTTGTGGTGCACAGTACATTACAGAGTTTTGAATACTTGCACAGCAATGTTGTGTCCATGTATGCATTGTGTTCCAGGGGGAGCCCATCACCTAATAACAAAACACATGCATCAAAGCCATGTATACTGTTAGTAACAAGGACTGTCTACACTTGCACTTCATGCTGTTGAGCAACACATGTACTGTATGCTGTCATGTGTGATATGACTGTTTTGCTTGTGATACTGTACCCCACCATCACCTGCTATTGTCTATGTTCTGAGATTGCTGGTGTTGTGTGTGTCTGCTTTAGGGAGGAGTGTATTTTTGTGTGTGTGCATGTGTGCATGTGCACATGTGTGCATGCGTGCATGTGTGCATGTGCGCATGTGTGCATGTGTGCATGTGGTATGACATCATGTTCAGTTCTTAAAGTGCGTTTCCTGTTTTCCTCTCACAGGTGCTGAGGTGGGGCTGGTTCAGTACAGCAGAGAACCTGATGTCACTGAGACAGACAGTGATCATGAGGATAGGTGTGTTGAGGCACAGGCAGGTTTGTCAGGGTCTGTTGTTGGGCCACCAATTGACAGTACACAAGTCTCCACCCCATCCATGAACACAGTCATATTGCCTGTACATCCATCATCACCATTGCCTTTAGCTGAGGGACAGTGTACAGTTGGCACTGGTCAGGACAGTGTGGTATCTATGGCACATGTATCAGGACACAGCAGCCATAGCCAGATGTCTGAAATGGTACCACATAGGCAGAAGCCCAGGGGTTCTCATCAGAGCACTGCTGGTCATCATGCCCCTGGCAGACGTGCCACACCTCTTTCTACCATACGCATGTTTCAGGCTGTCATGGAGGCACAGACATGAATGGAGCAGTACACCAGGTAGGGACTAAGGGCACATAACACCTCTGTAAATGACAGTATCCATGTCCTAGCAGGTGCCATACATAATTACATTGAGGTCATTGGTAGACGTTGGGGTGAGACATTGGGATGTCCTCCACAATGTCATGTCCATGTGTCAGGACAGTGCGGGATGGTTGAGACATCGACATGGACATATGCCAGCAACATCAGCAGCTGGAGGTCACCGTGGACGTCCAGCAAGTCACGGCTGCTTCCATAGTGCCAGTACTAGCCCCAGCAATGTTGGGGGAGGCTGTCCATAGACCATCCTAGAAGACCACGTGCATGTGGCTCTGGACAGTCCCAGCAGGGACCTGGATCCAGCGGACATATGTCAACTTCTTCGGATAGTACCCAGTCTGGATTAGTACCTGATACTGTCTGTAGCACTCCTGCCAGGCACAGGTTCCATATCCGTGACCAGAGACGGTGATCTGTAAAGCCTGCCAGATACAGTCTGTAGCTGTCTCATAAATGCCCATATATGGCAGCCACATGGTGAAACTGTGTGCATGCAGACACACACACACATAAACCAGAAACCTAGGGCAAACACATACCCGCACACATTACTTCAACATTGGCCAATAACAGTACTCATGGCCCTCACACACACACTCACACACATATGTCGATTGTATGGCTCAGTGTAGGCCTCTGGCAAACCAGCAACACACCCTGTGCCACCTCCTGTCATCTGTAACACTGATGCAGGAACAGACTAACATGGTGCTGATGTACAGGGTGACTTTAATAAAGTATAGCAATGGTTGAATGAGTAGCATATTGTCAGCAGTAAAGTGTAATGATATCCCTGAAGGTGTAGCTGAGCAGGCATGATGCATTAAAGCTGTAATTAGCAATGTTGTATTGTTTCCACCAGTGTTTATTCCAATTGTGTTTTGTTTGCCCATGTGCCACTTGGCTGATGTTTGTAGTTGTGTCAGCATGTGTTATACAGTGGACAGTAAGTGTGGGGTGTGTGCATCACAGGTTTGCAGGTATACATTTGTGAACATGGTGAAGGTGCACTGTCTGCATGTACGTGCATATTGGACACATGGGCAGGGTGACATGCCCTGTATTGGCCAGTGTTAACACTCCATACTTTCTATTGGTGGCCAGTATGCATTGTACTACACAAATTTTGGAACTTGAGTACGCATGTGTGTGTATGACATGGGTTGACACTGTGCTGTGGGTGATGCTGTTTTTGCTATCTGAGATTGGTTTGCATTACTAAGGTTAACACTGTCCCAGCTGCATAATCCTTTATTAATGCACACTGTTCACCTATAGGGTTGCATGGACCGTGCTATCACAAACACAAGAAATGTTCACTTATACAGTAAAAGTGCATTAGTCTCATGGACCCCTGCCATAAACTAAATATATAATAGAAGGTGTGAAGTTGTACCAAAAAAGAGTTACATACCAAGAAGGGATAACCTCTCTGGTCAGTATGTTTGGGATAATACAATCCCTCAATAAACATACAAGGCAAGCTTCAAAATACAAAATGGCAAGGATTCCAAAGACAACACTAAAGCTTTCTTTAGTGTTGTTCATAATCTACAAGGGAAATCTCTGATCGGGTCACAGTTAATGTAAATGGTCACAAAGTACACTTATCTGACTGACATTACCAGTTCCTTGTCAGACAGTTTGAATGTGGATTTCACCACCCTGTCAATACACAAGGGCCACATTTCCAGACCTGAAGAATGTAAAACCTGATGATTCACAGACACTCTAGTTAAAACATCTCTTTAACAAAGTACACACCACAGTGGCAATGGTACTGGACAGTGTCCCTGGCTGTGTTATACACAAGCTGACATATGAAGTCACCACTCTCCTAAACGCTCTGTCCAGATGCAGCCTCTATACAGGTTATATACTTGTGGAATGACACATGGTAATGGTGTTCACAGTCCACAAGGGTTGAGCTACAACGTCTTCTTCTTCTCCTTTCGGATGCTCCCATTAGGGGTAGCAACAGTACATCATCTGTTTTCATTTCTTCCTGCCCTCTGCATCTTGGACTGTCACACCATCCACCTGCATGTCTTCTCTCACCACAGCCATAAACCTCATCTTAGGCATTCCTCTTTTCCTGTTACCTGGCGGCTTCATCCTTAGCATCTATTTCACAATATACTCTGCATCCCTCCTTAGCACATGTACAAACCAACTTAATCCTGCCTATCAGGCTTGGTCTACTAACCTTCAAACCTGGCCTGACCCTCTAATATACTTATTCTTAAACCTGTCCATCCTCGTCACACCCAGTGCAAATGTTAACATAAATTGATTAATGGTAGAACTACAACAGGTCCTGGAAACTCTCACCCTATAAGCCAGACAAATGTTATCTGGAAGGCTATGGAGCACAGCATTATGAAACTCATTAACAGAGACATTATGAACCTGCAAATACTGCACCATGCCCACTTAGGTTCTCTAAAGGCCAGATCATGGCTCCTAGACCTAGTAGACTTCAAGCCAGTCAACAAGGCTATAGGTGAGGGAGGGGAGGTCAACACAGCCAACTATAGCTCACCAGCAATTCATACCCATCCCACATACTGGTATTATACATAACCTCAACAGACTGACCATAAACGATTGTTAGATGATGGCTTTACAATTGACGCACAGATGTAGGACACACAGTAACATTTGCAGCCTCCATGTAGTATTCTATGCCAGTAACAAGTGGTAATCACCTGCACTCAGTCCTGGGACCACTCCTGTTTGGCATAAAGCTTTCTTAGGTTCAAGCAAATACAGTAGGGATATGTCTGCCCATGTTTGATGACAATGCATACTGTGGGATATACTTTATTCTCCAGATGACACACACATCCTCCAAAAGGATATCATACAGACAGATACCTGGTGCCAAGCTCATGCTGTAAAGCTATAAGCCAAAGAAAGCATAGTTATCCACTTTTAGAAAACAAAGATAACAGATGTATTCATGGGGAAAGCAGAGTACTCACCTATGAAATACTTGAGGTCACATGTATGTATATGGATTTGCCCCACAGCTACCTTACATGTGTAATGCACATACAGTTGTCATTGTGATATGTCATACACTAGAAAAATTAAAACCCACTGCACATTGGCCAACGGTGTCACACACCTGGAGCACACACAGTCAGCAAGTGTGAGATTCAAACTTTTTCCAAACTACATTATGATACTACAGTAATATGCATTTACACGACATGCTATGCACATTACTGTGACTGCATTTTTCCACAGGTATATTTGTAGGATGGTGACATCATCAGATTTGTCAAAGATGAGTATACCACTTTTAAGGTGAGTGAGTAGTCTCCAAAAAGGTTGCTCCTCCCCAGGGAGACACACACACTCACAGTTGGCAAATGCAGGATTCAGACCCCTACCTAACTACATTATGATACTGCAGCAGCATCCATTTACACAACACACTATACACATTACTGGAATTTCACTTTTCCACAGGTATATTTGTAGGATGGTGACATCATGAGACTTGACAAAGATGAGTATACCACTTTTAAGGGGTGTGAGTAGTCTCCAAAAAGGTTACTCATTCCTAGTGAGACACACACAGTTAGCAAGTGCAGGATTCAAACTCCTATCTAACTACAGTACGATACTACAGCAGTATGCGTTTCCACGACATGCTATGCACATTACTGCAGTTTTTTTTTCCCACAGGTATATTTGTAGGATGATGACATCATAAGACTTGACAAAGATGAGTATACCACTTTTAAGGGGTGTGAGTAGTCTCCAAAAAGTGTGCTCCTTCCCAGGGAGACACACAGTTGGCAAGTGCAGGATTCAAACCCCTACCTAATAACATTATGGCATTACAACAGTACACATTTACACAACATGCTATACACATTACTGGGATTTTTTTTCCACAGGTGTATTTGGAGGATGGTGACATCATGAGACTTGACATAGATGAGTATACCACTTTTAAGGGGTGTGAGTAGTCTCCAAAAAGTTGCTCTCTCCCCAGGGAGAGACAGAGACACACACACACACACACACACACACACACACACACACACACACACAGTTGGCAAGTGCGGTGTTCTTAATCCAAACTAAGTACATCTTTACACTTCAACAAGCAATATGGAGTTACAGGGTGCAATACAGACATTACTTGCTGACAGTTTGCCCAAATGTTTTTTTCACATTTGCTAACCTCAGCAGGCTTATCATACTAGGTGTATTGTGAGTGTATTGTATGCATAGGCCATGACCATATCATATATGTGTTGATGCACCACATGCTGGCACACACAGGGTCAAACCGGTGGCTAAGCTCTGTCAAACCAGTACTGGACAATACAGTCAGGAGGAGTAGGGTCATGCAACCACAAAACCAACTGTTTCACATACACCTACAGTATAAGCACCAGCAAAACACACAAATAAATACACATTACCATACTTGGAGAATACAAATATTAATCTGAAAAAGAGAGAGTGTCCTCCTAAGCAGACAAGCAAGCAACAGGCACCTCCAAGCACACGTCAGAAAACACATAATACACCAAAGCAGTGTGCCTCACAACAGGTCCTAAGGCAAAACAACATTCCCAACACACTAGTAATAGGTGACTTCATAGTCAGGCACACAGATGTTCCACTCACTTGGCTGGACAAGGAGAAGGTTACTGTCAGTTGTCTGTCAGGTGCTATGATCCACCACATAACACAAGCACTTACGTAACTCCAGAACAGGTACATATATGATGTGTTCTTTGTACATGTCAGTGTGAATGATCTGAGATGTACCTCCCAGGACAACATGACAAGAGATATATATTAGCTCTATGATCATGTAGCCCAGGCTGGTATGACCCTGACCTTGAGTAGCATCTTACCTTCACCTACATGATACTGCAATATAACAGAAAGACGATAAACTTCAACAATTGGCTGAGCTTCTGGTGTCATTCAAAGAGGATCCAGTCTCTGTCTGCCTGTGATGACATGATAGCCAAGCCTTGTTGCTTCGCTACAGATGGTTTGCATCTGTCACCCCTATGCTTCTGAATACTGGTCAAGGCTCTTCCCGTCCCCATATTACCTTTTTTAGGCAAGGCTGAAAGGTTCATAGGTAAGTACTAGGCTATCTTCCCAAAGGCATTTATAAGCCTAGCCATAATGTGTTGGCTTTTGCCTCCCTTTTAAATTAGTTTCCTGGGCCTCTGTCTAGCAGGGCCACTGAAGTGATCCCAGGGGTAAATTTACAATTTCCCATCCACTCGTTAAGATTCCTCTTGAAGAGAGTCAGCGAGGGGCTCTGCTTAACATCAACTGGGATTCTATTCCAGAGTGAGGGAAGTCTCTAGGACAGGAATCTATCCCTCCAGTATGTCCTGTTTATTGCTGTGCTGAGGTTTAATTCATTTGAGCGTGTGGCTCTAAGAGATTTGGTTTTCTTGAGGTGGAGCATGTCCCTTAATTTCATATTGGACATGGCCTTACACGTCAGGCGTAGATCACCTCTGAGCAGGCAGAAAGCAACTGAGTAGAGCTGGAGTTTCTTTAGTCAAGCTGCATAGGGCATCTCTTTGAGGCACTTGATCCTCTTGGTGAGGTACTTCTGTGGTCCTACCAGCTGTTGCATGTGCTGATTGAGGTACATACCAAATGGGGCATTGTACTCTATTATGGGCCTTATGATTGATGAGTAGAGGGGCACAATGACCTCTCTTGATCTAGAGGTGAACCCTTTCGTGATTAGGTGGGCTACATAGAAGGAATTTCTAAACACTTTGGCAATGTGATTATCAAAGGAGAGTCTACTGTCCACCTGTGTCTCAAGGTATCTTATCACACTTTCAGTGTTATGTATACTACCGCCTATGTTGTAGTTCATGGGTACAGAGTTTTTACCAAAGGGGATGACAATGCACATTTTGTAATTGAGCTTGAGGTCATGGCTTTGACACCAGGCATCTGTCTCAGTGAGGCCCTTTTGTAGGATGTCCACATCGTCAGTAGTTTCAGTTATGGCTCCTAGTTTGCAGTCATCTGGGAACGTCATTAGCCAAAGACCTTCTGTGTTAGCCTGTACTTCAGAGAAGTAGATACCAAACAGGTGAGCAACCAAGACTGAACCCTGTGGTATTCCACTTGTCACTGGTCTGAAGTCGGACTTGGAGTCTGCTACTTTCACAGTGTGGGTTCTGTCAGTGAGCCAGGTGGCAACCCATCTTGTGACATAGGGATTTATACCTAGTTTAGTGAGTTTATCTATAATTCCAGAGTGGGGGATGGTGCCAAAAGCCTTGGCAAGATCTAGATAGGCTATGTGAACCACCTTACTCTTGTCTACGGCTTTGGTGACTGCTTCAAAGAAGTCTATCAGGTTTGGGAAACATGATCTGCCTTTTACAAACCCAAAATGGTTGTGGTCCAGAGTTTGGAGATTACCAATGTCTTTTTGTTTATAAGTTCCATGATGATACATTCCATGGCCTTGCAGACCAGGCTCATCAGGCTAATGGGGTGCTAGTTCCCGGGGTCCATGGTGGCTCCCCCCTTGTGTAGTGGGATAACTATCGCTGTGCTCCATTCAGCAGGCACAAAGCCTGAGGTGAAGCTATGATTGAACATGGTATGTATGTGTGGTGCCAGTTCATTCTGTAGTTCATGTAGAACACAGCCTGGGATGTTATCTGGTCCCATGGATGCTGTGTTCCTGGCTTTGGAGAGTGGTTTTTACCTGTGCAGCCATGATGACAGAAACTGTGCATTCTTCAAGTATAGAGATGGGCTCTTTCATGGGTGAGAGGGGGGTAAAGTTAGCACTGAACCTATCTGCTAAGATGTTGGCAATATCAGTTGGGTCTGTATATTTAGTGCCATTGTGCTGTAACTCAGAGCAGATCTGAGTGTTGCTATTGAGATTCTTGACATAGCTATAGAATGCTTTGTGGTTGTCTTTAGAATCAGTGGTGATTTTGTTTTCATAACTAGCGTTGGAGGATTTTATCAGGGATCGCAGCTTCTTACTGAGGCTGACCAGGGAGCTCCTCCACTCATAGGATTTTACCCTCTTTTGCCACAGTTTCTTCTTTCTGTTATGCAGTTTGTTTATGGCAGGGGACCAGCAGATTGGCTTCCTTTTCTTGGAGGATAGCATCTTGGTTCTGTTTGCAATAGCACGATGCATGCACTCACATAAGTGCTTATAAAGTGCAATTGTGAAGGATTCAGTAGTTGTAACTGTATTGTCCATCTGCATGGGTGTCCTGAAGTTCACCACTTCTGTCTTAAGAAGCATGAAGTTGGCTTTGGAGAAATATTTTAACATGGTTTCCTTAATGGAGGTGGGGCCAGAATGTGGGTATGTAGGGTAATTAGCTTATGATCAGATGGGACCAATGAGGTGTTGACATCAGGTGTGGAACACCGGTCACTCAGGACAAATCAAACCCCATAACCAACACAAATAATCACAAACTGAGCTAAATGCTACTCATTGCCAGAAGTCTCAGCCTCCAGATATACACACTCGAGGCACTTCTCAGTATGGAGAATGTTGATATCTGTGCAATTTCAGAAACTTAGTTCAAGGCTAAAGAGAGCACACCAGCACTACCTGGATACTACTCATTCCATACCTTCCAGCATCAGAACCTACTTCATAACACATAGGCTGGGGATGTATCCATATTCATCAAGGATACCTACACCTCTCTCTCTACATCCTCTCTACAGAATATGTACCCATAGAATGTTGCACAGCAACATTCTTCCCACTCCACAGGGGTGGGGCCACAAATGACCCTTGGCATTCACGCTCTATGAGCCTGATGAGCCTGATCTGCAAGGCAATGGAGCCAATCATAATGGAAGTCAACAATAAAGACATTGGAAACCTTCACACAGTTGAGCATACCCAGTTTGACTTAATCAAATGCAGATCACGCCTCCTGAACTGGGTGGATTTCTTTGAGACAGTTACCCAGGCAACAGATGATTGAAATGAGCTCCACACAGCCTATCTATATCTCGCTAAGGCCTTTGACACCATTCCACAGTCAGGTATCATAGATGAACTCACCAAACTGGGAATGAATCCATACATCACAAGATGGATTGCAAACTGGCTCACAGATAGATCCCACAAATTAAGAGTTGCTGGCTACATGTCGGACTCTACACTGGTAACAACTGGTGTCCCCCAGGGTTCAGTTCTGGGGTCCCTACTGTTTGGTATAAACTTCGCAAAAATACATACCAACACAAGAGGGTTGTGGTGGACTAAGTTTGTTGGGAACTATAAAGTGTTTGCCATGATAGATTCCCCGGATGACACAAATATTCTCCAGAAGGGACTCTATGAGACAGATGTGTGGTGTCAGAATCATGGCCACAAGCTCAATGTGAAAAAATGCATAGTAATCCCCTTTGGTAAAAACAAAGTACCTACAAACTACCACATAGGTGTTACCCCCTAAAAACTGACAAGGTAATAAGGGATCTGGGGACACAAGTAGATAGTCATCTTTCCATGTTGCCCAAGTGATTAGGAAATCCTATGTGTCCCACCTACTCAACAAAGGGTTTGCATCAGGATCAAAAGAGGTAGTGGTGGCCCTCTACTCTTAAGTCATCAGACCCATCATTGAGTACAATGCACCATTTTGGATGTACTCAACTAAGCATATCCAGCAGCTGTAGAGACCATAGAGGTACCTCACCAAGAGAATTACTGGCCTCAAACAGTTGTGTTATGCAACACAATTGGTAAAACTAAATGTGCTCTCCATTGCGTACCCCCTCCTCAGAGGCACACTGTGCCTAACATACAGAGCCATGTCCAACACATAACTGTTGAACATGCTCCATCTACAGATAACAGAATTGAGTCACACTGCACATTCCAGGGATATGAACCTCATCACAACAATGAATACAACATGCTGGTGGGATACAGTACCATCCCAGACACTTGCCTTACTGTGGAACAGAGTCCCAATGTACATCCGACAGAGCCCCTTGCTGACACTCTTCAATAGGAACATTGATCAGTGGATGCGAAACAGACAATTCACACCAGGCATCACATCAGCAGCCCGACTAGAAAGGTTCTTAGGGTACTAACTATTAGAACTAGGGCTTAGGAGACTACCCAATAGGGTGGTGAAAGCTGCACAACTTGCCTAAGTTAATATATGCCTTCGTGAAGATAATCTACTACATACCTATGAACCTATGTGACAGGTACATGTCTACAGATAGATGTGTACTTCATTTTACAGTCATGTTGTACAGTAGGCACATGGATCACATACACTGTAATGCTTACAGATACCGGTGGCTGTTATGTACAGTGGGTGAGATGAGCACCTCATGTCTTTTGTGCCATTGGGATGTGTGCTGGGTGGGACAGTCCTGGATGGCTCCCTGTCATGGTCACCCTCTTACACACATCTCTACCCATCCATCTTTGTCTTATTATACTGTCTTCCCCCTACATATATATAGGTACATAGGTGAGTAATAGGCTATCTGCCTGAAGGCATCGATTAGTATGGCCAGAGTGTGCAGCTATCACCACACATGGGGTTAGTTCCCTAGGCCTCTGTGCAGTAGAGCTGATGAAGTGATCCATGGTGTGACAGTTCAGTTTCACATACACTCATCAAGGTTCCTCTGGAAGAGTGTCAGTGAGGGACTCAGCTTAATGTAGGTTGGGAGCCTGTTCCAAAGCAAGGGAAGTCTGTGAGTTAGTAATGTATCCCTCAAACATGTTCTATTTATTGTTGTGATTATCATATCCCTAGAGCATGTGGCACAGTGAGCTTGGGTTTACTTCAGATAGAGCATGTACATCAGCTCTGCATTGGACATGGACCTGTCTGTTGGGCAGAGATCTCCTGAGTAGACAGTGTGCAACACAGTACAGATTGAGTTAACTTCAGTCTTGTTGCATGGGGTAACTGTTTGAGGCTAGTAATCCTCTTGTTGAGGTACTTCAGTGGCCTTTCCAGCTGCTGAAGGTGCCTTGTCAGATTCATTGCAAGTGTGCCGTGATACTCTGTGATGGGTCTGATGACTGATGAGTAGAGGGAACCTCCTTTGACCTACATGCAAAGACCTTGGCAATTTGTGGGAACACAAAGCATGATTTTCTAATCACTTTGTGAATGTGTTTCTGGAAGTAGACATGACTATCCACATGTGTCCATAGATCCCTTATTATTACCTTCATATTTAGGGTGTTGGCACCTATGTGGTATTTGTATGACTGTAGCTCGAGGCCATAATTTTGACACCACATCTGTCTGACTGAGACCCTTTTTAAGGATGTCTCTGTTGTCCCAAACCAATTATGACAACCTTTTTGCAGTCATCCACAAACTTTGCTAACCATAGCCCTCATCTGTTTGACTCTATTTCTGAAAAGTATACACCATACAGGAGGGGTCCCAGGACTGAGCCATGGGGGATAGCAGTTGTTACCAGCTTACAGTCCAACAGGGAGACCATAATTCTTACCTTGTGGGATCTATCTGTACCCCAGCTGGCAATCCATCAGACGACATATGTGTTTATGCACAGGTTGTTGCTTTTGTGGATACGATATGTGTGTGGCATGTTGGAAAAGGGCTTTTCAAGGTCTATGTAGGCAGTGTGTAGCTCATTTCATTGATGTATGTCCTGGGTAACTGCCTTGAAAACTGTCTAGCAGGTTTAGGAACCATGATCTGCCCCTGACTAAACCAATATGGGTAGGGTTGGGTGTTTGTAGGCTCCCAATAGCTCTGTTTATGAGTTCCATAATGATGGACTCCATGGCCTTGCAGATCAGGCTTATTAGGCTTATAAGACAATTGTTCCCATGGTCTCTTGTGCACCAACACTTGTGGAATGTGCCAAACATTGCTGTAACCCATTCTACAGTTTCATATCCTGTACGGAGGGTGAGTCTCAACAGACTGTTCAGGTGCAGGGTCTGTTTGTTTTGGAGTTCACATATGACACAGCCAGGGAAACCATGTCATCCCATAGACACCATGTTGTTAGGTTTGGATAGAGCTGTTTAACCATTGTATATGTGATTTCTGAGTTTTCACAATCTCCAGGTATGGTAATGGGCCCTTTTGTCAGTGAGAGGGGGATAAATATGTATGAACCTGTCTGACAAGATGTTGGCAATGTCAGTCATGTACATGTATTCATTTACACTTTGCACTGACTCAGAACATATATGAGTTATACTGATGTTTATGACATAGCGAAAGAAAGCTTCATGGTTCTCTATCGACTCTTTGGCAATATTTTTGCCAGAACATGGCTTGGATAATGTTCGGAGTGCTCATTGTTTCTTGATGATACTGATCGGAGATTTATTGATCTTCTTTGCATTTTCACTTTCATTGAACAACTTAAGTACTTGCAGTACATAGTTTGATTATGACAGGGGTCCAATATATTATTTGGGTCTGTTTTCATATCACTGTGTGTGCAAGGCAAGATTGGGGAATAGTGACAAGTGTCTGGAGTAAGAACTGCAACTGCCAGATATGTGTGGCCCACTGCTGTACTCAGACATGGCCTAGGTGTGTGAGCATGCCCAGTATGCCGTTTTAGTATGTTGTTGACTGACATTTGCTTCGTTTGTTTAAGTGGGTGAGCATGCCCAGTATGACCTTTCAGTATGTTGCTGACTGAAATTTGCTAAATATAAGTGTGTGAGCATGCTCACTATGGGCATATATACTATATGTGTGTGAAAAATCAAGCTGTTTTTTACTTCAGGGCTCACCTTTGTGTTGTACATCAACCGGAAGCATGCTGTGCCTGCAGGGCTTCCATGAGTCAATTTGCATAGACTTATCAACATTTCTACATACAGGGGTGGGGCAGCTATTATTTGTACATTTCTACCCAGGGAGGCACACCTGATTGTTACTGTGGGTGTACATAGGATGGGGGGTACACCTGACACTTATACACATTCGCTAGGTCTGCACTGCTATGTCAGGTACTCCATTTCAGTCTGTACTGTTGCCTATCGTACTGGCTTGAGGCATACCACTGTACTACAGACCTTAGCTTCCAATTACACACATATTAGTTTGTGACTTCATAGCCTACCCAACCCACATCACACTGCCTGGACTGCTGTTATTTGTCTGCATAGGCTTGGGGGTAGGTTACTCATATGCCTCTTCAGAGGGCATGATACAGCATTTGTTTGTGTTTGTGTTTGTCTACAATTGTCCTGCTGGTTGTGACTGTTAGGTATGTGACCCCCCCCCCCCAACTGGTATGTGTGAGTGAATTAAGTTGTGCCTGTGCCAGTGAAATGCTGTCATGGCTTAGTGGTTCAGTACTGTGACTATAGTGTACAGTATCCTGAGTTCGAGCCCTGCCACTGCTTTTTATTTTCCTGCTGGGCAGACCTGATTGGTTAAGGAACAGTAAAGAAGGTATGAGCATGTTTACCCGACTTTGTTCGACTTTGCCCAACATTGTCCAACTTTGCCCGACGTTGCGCTGGTTAGCTCGGTGCGCAGCTACGCGCAATTGTATGTAAATACGCTCAATACTGGTAAAATTTGCTTAGCAGTGCTTTATATTGCTTAAAATAGGGACTCATGCCTCAGGTGGTGCTGCAGGGCTGCCTATGTCGGATGCACATATTATACTCCCTATACATGTTTGAAAACAGGTAGCGTAAAGTTAGGCATCCCTTTAACTGTATGTGTGAGTCAGAGAGAGGTGTCATTTCCAGGGTTCCTACTGAGTCAGTGTATGTGCTATGCATTGCCTCTTTACCAAGGCCAGGGCATACTGGGCACACCTCCTTCTGCCTACTGGGGAAGGCTCAGGTTGTTCCTCCTCCAAGTCACACTGTGCCTGTGCAGGCCTTGGCAATGGTGGGCGGCTGTTTGGCCCTGCCCCATGTTGTTCCTGCTGCAGCTGTTTCCGCAAGATCATATTGTCTAGCATGGCACATACCATGACAATTTGGGTACATGTAGTTGGTGAGTACTGCAAGGCTCCACCAGATGTGTCCAGGCACCGGAACCGTGACTTGAGCATCCCAAGCACATGTTCAGTTATGTTTTTTGTTTGTGCATGTGCCTCATTATGGAGTTCTTGTTCGGGTGTGTGTGCATTTCTGATGGGTGTCATCAGCCACGGCTCCAGTGTGTATCCAGCATCCCCCACTAGGTGACCATCAGGGATGTCCCCATTGGCAAATCTCTGGTACAGCTGCATCAGATGCCAGATGTGGGAATCATGATAGTTTCAAGGGCAGCCAGCACACACATTCATTATTATGCCCTGAGCATCGCACAAAACCTGGCAGTTGATGGAGGGGAAGCCCTTGTGGTTGATGTAGACACTACCCTGCTCACCAGGTGGTACTTTGATGGGTATGTGCGTGCAGTCTATTGCACCCACTATCTCAGGGTATTCTGCTATTTGGTGGAAAAGACGCATATTGCTGGCCAATACCTCATGGGAATTGGGGAAATATACGTGCTCACTGACATGTGCTGACATGGCATCCAGGAAATGGTGCAGTACCCTGGATGCTGATGCCTGTGATATCCCCATAATTTCACCAGTTGGTCTCTGGAAGGTACCTGCAGCTAGTATTCTTAGGCCAACACACACCTTGGTATCCACTGGGATGGGTTCCCCTCTGTTGGTTCTGTGTGTGAGGCGTGGCCGGCACAGCTCAAAAATTTGCTGCAGGAGGTCTCTGTCCACCCTATAGCGCTCCACTATCTCCAGCTCATGTAGACCCTGGTAGGTTACCCTGGGTCTGTACACTCTTCTCCGTCTCCTCACTGTGGGTTGCTCAGCAGCATTCACAACATCACCACCCTCAGCACCTTGCACATGTTGGTTTATGATAGCAAGAGCAGGCCCTAACATTTAGTCTGACTTTAAAGTTTTTAAGCTTTCCCTCTTTGTATACTACAGTGTTGCAGATTTCTTGGGAAAAAACAGGGAAGAATGCTGTTTGCAGAGTTTAAGGTGCTGGGCTGGGCTGGGCTAGTCTGCTGCCTGTGTAAGTGGCTGATTCTGATATATTTCACCTGGCAGCTCTGCTAGTTCTCCTTGGTTAATTTCCTACTACTTCTTTTCCTTCCTTTTCCCTTTCTGATTCCGCCCGGGGCAGCACCGCGCAAACATGCGCACATGCTGTGTGCAGGTTTGCAAGAAATTTCAGATAATTTCACAGTGTGCACCTTTGGTTTCTGGTTTTCAAAAAGGACAACTGTAGACACGCTTCTTGCAATCCTGAGCAACTCAGGGCAAGCACAAGACACTGTGCTCCAATTAGCTTACAGCCTTTCTGACACACCCCCTCGTGATGTTACCTATATTCTACTCTACTACTCACCTACTCCTATGCTTACACTCTTGGGACATGGCTCACATGCTGGGGAAAATTGAGATTCACTATCCTTATCCTCATTTGCATAGGATTGCCTTCTAATGCATGGTTACATCTCTCACACTGAGCTATCCCCCCTTAGCAACCAGTACTCAGTGGCCATGTTGTCTTCAGCCTGCTATTCACCTGCATGGCAGGATAAGCTTTTTAGTGAAAATGGCTATTTTTGGCTATTTTTAAATTATTTTCTTGTTTTTTAAGCGCCGCATGTTTGCGCTGTGCTGCGCTATGCTTAAACATCAGAGATCGGGGGGAAAAAAGTTAGATTTTTAATAATTTTAAACATTTATAAAAGCCACTGGCCTTATATTTGGCCATTGGTATGCTTCCTCAACTGTATGTATCCTTTATTTGGAGCTGTCATAGCACCGTTTAGCTATTTGCAGAACGATACTCTGTTACCAACGGAGTAGTACATTTTTGCAGATAACACTATTCTTCCACGGACAGGTTTGTGTTTCCTGAATTGCAAATTTACCTCATTTGCATAGCTTTTAGCAGTAAATGAGTTAATTTGCATACCATGACACTGTCCGTGCAAGAGTAGCTTTAGCAGCTCTCGTGCACTCCCCTGCCAGCTGTTCCTGGATCGCACGTTTGATGTCTAACTCTACTCTACAACTCCGTGCAAGCTTTCGTAAATCTGGCCCTATGTTTTTACTCCTTCCACATCTTATGTACCTGTAACATGGTTTCTTATTATGCTCAATACATTTATATAGAGTTTCTTCAAATTTTAATTGATCTTATCTCACACTATGCTTAATTTGCTTGTCCAGCTTGTTTAATTCAGTTTTCAAAGTTGCATTTTGACCTCTTTTCCATTTCTTATATTTTTTGACTGTCACCCCAGATATATGCGTAGATACGTTTTTAACATTTTTTTTTTTTTGGCACTCAAACAATTTCTCTTTCAAAACTTTTCACATTCCTTCTGCAGTTTTTCCACTGAATGCATCACTCCAATTAATTATACATAGTGACTTTTGTTTCCATATAATCTATAATTAATCGTCTGTGCACTGGTATAGATTTCAATTTGGCTCAATTCTCAAGTGCCTATGCTGGACAAATTTTACTTAACATATTTTCCACTAAAACGTATCACATTTTATGCTGGTTCTAAACGTTTTCTGTTGTTTTCAAATCTGCAATACTTTTGTGTTGCTTTTAGAAGATTGCAATTAAAACAGGATGATCTTAATAACTGAAGTAACAAAAACATTCAATGTTTCATTGGTTTTATACCAACCTGCTAATTAAATTCACAGTCATGGAAAAACCAGGGCTTATTCCACTCATCAAAGATTACACAGCCATAAAACTTGTTTTGGATAGGCTCGTTTAGGCTGACAGTCATATCAGATATAACTACAGGCAATTTGAGGGACCAGAAATTCTCAAATGGCATGACTTTCAGGTATGAAAGGAAAACAGACCACTTTAAATTACTCATTCAGACACAGACAGGTACTGTGATTTAGCAATGCTGACTGCTTTGCCACAGTGCCTCTGATAACAAAAAATATGCTTCAGATTAATCATAAAAAGCCTTCTGTAATGATATCCATGAAAGAAGGTAACTAAGATGTCTGATATGAGAATGGTTAATGAAATTATAGGGGGCCTTTGCTGTTTAGATATGATTTTTTGACCTATTACCTCACAAAAGAAAGAGTTTGGTCCTTCTGCATTATTTATTATACTATATTACAACATAACCGATGCAGCTTTCTATAAAAAGAGTTACTTAGTACAGTAAGAAAGACTACAAAATACTTTTGAGGCACAGTCATTACTTTGGCAATGTTGTTTATGAAAAGAAAGAAAAAAATGAAGCTTTATTGTATTACAGATAAATACGAACAGTTAGTGTAAAATGTTTGATAGATCCCATTCTTCTTATTAGAGGTCTTGAGTAATATGCAGCTTTGATTAAGCTCCACTACACAGGTTCTTTATTATTCATAACTAGAAGCTATTCATCTAAGGAGTTGCCCTACAAAACAAAACACATTTGTTCTTAACATTTACAAGAACTGTGGAAGCTTACAAAAAAGGAAGTGATATTGATAGCATTCAGCATTTCAAACACAGTCTAGACAAACATGCATGACATGGTAAACTATGTGAAGAATAACAAGGCCATGATTTCATAAGCTTGCACAAAAAATTAAGGCACCCATTCTGTGAAGAAATGTTTTGCATTGAAATCATTAATCTGCCTTCATTCTTTATTATTCTCAGAAATGGTGTTACTAGTACAGACTATTTTTTGTTTTCCCGTTAGAAAATTCTAGTTGTATTATTTTCCTGCAAAGTAGGTCACCAAAGCAAATGCTACCAGATGTTTTCTCGGGCATTAAACAGCACCAATACAGTCTTATGATATGGATAAAAGAGACATACAAACATTTTTGCTGTCTGTCTGTGGAAGGTTCTCTTATATACAAATAACACCAGCTACCATAATGAATATCTTCAAATAAATAAACAATTCAGATAACACTACTCCATCTAAGACTCTGTTACAGACAGATATTCTGTCACATGTATTGCTATGCATCTCATGTGACAAGGTCTAGTTCATACAGATATTTTATATTACCTGCATTTGTTTGCTGGTGTAGAGTAATCTTTATGGACTTTCAATATCCTTATTAGCAAATTACAGCCCACATCCAATAAGGACAGAAGTTGTGTCTAATGATATATGAATGAACTACTGTGGAGAAATTGGATGGGGTGACAATGCAGGTGAACCTTTTCTGAGGCAAGATTGTTATTATGTACTTGTTACATTAACTGAATGTAACAATTGCTAGTGCAATGATCTATACATCTTAAGAAAACTGGAATCACAAGATTATTCAGGGGAAATGACCATCTTAGCAGTGAAGTGGCCACTAAGTAGCCTTCTGCAGTATAGATGTAGCTAGCTCTTCTGCCACACAGTGTCATTCCCCAATCTGATGTCTCTCTCAAGGTCCTCACATACTTAGGGCAAACCATTTGCTACAAGTGTAACAAGCAGCTTCTTATAGTTAACAAGGAATGCAGAGCACTTCAGCCCATACCGAAAATGCTCATTAATGAGCTAATCAAATGGTGGTACATGTATTACTATGCATGGACTGCTAAAGTGCTTCACTGATGAAGAGCCTTTCACATGACACTTTCTGCCCAGGGTGTCTGCCCTCTTTGTCATGATGAAATACGATATATATATATATATATATATATATATATATATATATATATATATATATATATATATTCATAGGTTCATAGGTTCATACTAGGCTATCTGCCCTAGGGCATTTATAAGCCTAGCCAGAGTGTGTTTGGCTTTCGCCATCCATTGTAAATTAATTTTGCTATGCCCTTTTTCGAGGTTAGTATACTGTGCCTCTGTCTAACAGTGACACAGAAGTGATACCCGGGGTAAACCTACGATCTCCCATCCACTCATCAACATTCCTCTTGAACAGAGTCAATGAGGGAATCTGCCTAACCTGGACTGGGATTTTATTCCAGAGTGAAGGGAGCCTCTGGGTTATGAATCTGTCCCTCCAGCATGTCCTATTTATTTCAGTGCTGAGGTTCAAGTCTCTCAAGCGCATAGCTCGATGGGATTTGGATTTTCTGAGGTGCAGCATGTCCATTAATTCCGGGTTGGACATGGATTTATACTGATCAGGCACAGATCGCCTCTGAGCAGGCAGTATGCCACTGAATAGAGCTGGAGTTTCTTTAAACGGCAGCATATGGCATCTGTTTGAGCCCTTTGATCCTCTTGGTGAGGTACTTTTGGGGTCTTTCCAGTTGCTGCAGGTTTCTGGTAAGGTACATCCCAAAAGGGCATTGTACTCAATTATGGGCCTGATGAGGGATGAGTAAAGAGGCACGATGACCTCCCCTGATCTAGATGTGAATCCCTTCATGATTAGGTGGGCTGTATAAAATGTTTTTCTAACCACTTTGGCCACGTGGTTGTCAAATGAGAGATTGCTATCAACTTGGGTCCCCAGGTCCCTAATTACTTCTTCTGTACTTAATGGATTACCACCTATGTGGTAATTTGTGGCACTGTTTTGCCAAAGAGGATGACTATACACTTTTGGCATTTAGCTTGAGCCATGGCTCTGGCACCAGTTGTCTGTTTCTATGAGGTCCTTTTAAAGGATGCTTGTATCGGCTGGAGAGTCGATTATGGCGCCCAGTTTGCAGTCATCTGTGAACTTGATCAGCCACAGTCCTTCCGTGTTGGCCTGTACCTCCGAGAAATATATACCGAACAAGAGAGATCCCAGGACTGAGCCTTGTGGGATGCCACTTGAAACTGGTTTGGAGTCTGACATGGCTCCAGCAATTCTAACCATGTGGGTTCTGTCCTTGAGACAGTTTGCAACCCATCTAGTGACATAGGGTTTATATTTAAGCTGGTGAGCTTATCTATAATGCCCGAGTGGGGTATTGTATCAAATATATATATATATCTATATATATCTATATATATATATATATATATATATATATATATATATATATATATATATAATATTATATATTTATAAACACACACACATATATTTATACACACAGACACGCACACATATAATTTATACACATACACACACACACACACACATAATACGCCTATATATATATATATATATATATATATATAAGTAAAAAGGTGTGTGTGTGTCTATGTCTATGTGTGTGTGCATGTATGCATGCATGTATTGGGGAGGGGCTGAATGTAAAACCGCATTTTTGTGTCTGTGTTTATGTTAACTCTTAAAGTTTTCGATGTTTTGGGTTGTTTGTGTAGGTTTGCTTTTGTGATATATATATATATATATATATATATATATATATATAAATATATATATATATATAAAATTTATTTATTTATTTATTTATTTCAGTTTGATTACCGGGGAAGTCCACTGGGCCATGAAGTGCCCATTTTCAGTGGAGGCCTGGGAGAAAAGCTCCAAGAACAGTATAATACAATATAGGTTACAGAATAAAGTTTTTCTCCAAGAACAGTATAATACAATATAGGTTACAGAATGCAATAGATTACAAATAAAAAAAAATACATACAATATAGTTTGTATGCAAAACAAGTAGGGTTAATACATTTGAGGAGTTGAAGAGGAACATTAAGCACATATTTTTTTTTCCAATATTTGATGCTTAGTCACTTAAAGTCTGTTAGTTGTATATTTTGAGGGGTAATTAGAATAAGTATGAGAGTATATGCGGAGTAGGAGTAGGAGTCGCTATGGAATTTGCAAGTGGGATGAAAGCAGGAGCATTTCCATTTAGGAGTGATAGGTGAAGAAAAAGTTGAGTTTTGAAAGATTCAGTGTTGGGTATAGTCCTAGAGTGAGAGTAGGCAGAGAGTTCCATTTTTACCTAGTGAGAAGGAGAGTAAAAGCTGGGCCAACTGGTGCGTTCTCGGTTTACTAATGAAGATTAGGGTTTTGGTTTTCGGATCTCAGTGGTCTGTTAGGGATGTATGGAGGAAGGATGTCCTTTAAGGCTGGCATTTATTAGGGGAGAATATTAGTTTGTAAGCAGTGGTTAGTTGTAGATAGTCCCCTAGGTGATTAGAGGAGTTCCTAGCCAGTTCCAGTGAAGCAGAGGCTGTGGCTGTGGTGACTTGATGCTTTGGATTTGGTGGCTTAAATTCTAGAGATCTTATTATAAATCTGATTATGACAAATACTTGAATGCAAGTGCATGTTTAATAACTTCAGTATCTTCCAGCATGAACAGTGTTGTTGATCTTCTTAGAGACAGTTCATAACGCTGAAGGAAGCCATCCAGCCAATGTTGTGATGCTTTGAATTCTTCTGGGGATATTTCTAACTGTGGTGCCAGTGCAAGGGCAGATGCTTGAATGATCCACACTTGCATTTCTTAGCATTTCCCTCGTAGGCCTGTTGACTGAGATTATCGTATGCTGCACGCCATTTTAGGACCATGTGGAGATCTAATTTCTTCTCTTTGCAGAAAGCCATCACATTCTTTCCCCAGAAGTCCTGATTCCTTTCTTGTACTCGATGGACTAGCTCTTTCTTTTTGCACTCATCTTGTCTGGGGGGGGTTAAATGAGTACTTACGAGACTGGAGTGGCAACACAAAATGGCGATGGTTAAGAAGACACAACCACAGACGTTCATTATCAAGTGCGTGCACTTTACGTGCGCTATCTGTATTTTGACCAATCAAAGTACACCTGCCAGTGTTTATGGGCTAGGGATCTCAACCGTCAAGTGTGAGTGATGATTAGGGTTACAGTAAGAATTGTGGAGGACTCCCAGGGAAAGAATCTTACGACTTTCTGCAAAGAGAACAAGTTGGGTGTCGGAATGGTCTGAAAATGGTGAGCAGTGTATGATAACCTCAGTCAATGGGCGTCAATAATTCTTCTTATTCTTTCAGCTTTTCCTGGTTAGGGGTCACCACAGCGGATCATCTGTCCACTCATGATTGGCAGTGGAGTTTTATGGTGCCGAATTGCCAGCCACAGAAGACACACACAGACACAGACACACATGCACACACACACTCACACCTAGGGCCATTTTAGAGTGTCCAATCCACCTACTGCATGCCTTTGGGATGTGGGAGGAAACCAGAGCACCCAGAGGAAACCCACACAACCACAGAGAAGACATGCAGACTCCACACAGAAGGCATCCTAGCAGAGAATTGAACCAGAGAACCTCTTGCTGTGAGCCGGCAACGCTAACTGCTGCACCACCGTGGCCGCCCAATGGGTGTCAATAATAATATTTTATAATTCAACACGTCCGTCATGTGTTGTTGTTGATCTTAACTGGGGCTTAGTTTTGGGGTAGGGCTTATATCATGACCACCATGGAAAACCATGCTAGGCCTTATAGGCCTTATTCTCTGATTAGGTCTTATTTATGATGAAATACGATATATATATATATATATATATATGTATATATATATATATATATATATATATATATATATATATATATATTCATAGGTTCATAGGTTCATACTAGGCTATCTGCCCTAGGGCATTTATAAGCCTAGCCAGAGTGTGTTTGGCTTTCGCCATCCATTGTAAATTAATTTTGCTATGCCCTTTTCGAGAGTTAGTTTACTGTGCCTCTGTCTAACAGTGACACAGAAGTGATACCCGGGGTAAACCTACGATCTCCCATCCACTCATCAACATTCCTCTTGAACAGAGTCAATGAGGGAATCTGCCTAACCTGGACTGGGATTTTATTCCAGAGTGAAGGGAGCCTCTGGGTTATGAATCTGTCCCTCCAGCATGTCCTATTTATTTCAGTGCTGAGGTTCAAGTCTCTCAAGCGCATAGCTTGATGGGATTTGGATTTTCTGAGGTGCAGCATGTCCATTAATTCCGGGTTGGACATGGATTTATACATCAGGCACAGATTGCCTCTGAGCAGGCAGTATGCCACTGAATAGAGCTGGAGTTTCTTTAACCGGGCAGCATATGGCATCTGTTTGAGCCCTTTGATCCTCTTGGTGAGGTACTTTTGGGGTCTTTCCAGTTGCTGCAGGTTTCTGGTAAGGTACATCCCAAAAGGGGCATTGTACTCAATTATGGGCCTGATGAGGGATGAGTAAAGAGGCACGATGACCTCCCCTGATCTAGATGTGAATCCCTTCATGATTAGGTGGGCTGTATAAAATGTTTTTCTAACCACTTTGGCCACGTGGTTGTCAAATGAGAGATTGCTATCAACTTGGGTCCCCAGGTCCCTAATTACTTCTTCTGTACTTAATGGATTACCACCTATGTGGTAATTTGTGGGCACTTTGTTTTTGCCAAAGAGGATGACTATACACTTTTTGGCATTTAGCTTGAGGCCATGGCTCTGGCACCAGTTGTCTGTTTCTATGAGGTCCTTTTAAAGGATGCTTGTATCGGCTGGAGAGTCGATTATGGCGCCCAGTTTGCAGTCATCTGTGAACTTGATCAGCCACAGTCCTTCCGTGTTGGCCTGTACCTCCGAGAAATATATACCGAACAAGAGAGATCCCAGGACTGAGCCTTGTGGGATGCCACTTGAAACTGGTTTGGAGTCTGACATGGCTCCAGCAATTCTAACCATGTGGGTTCTGTCCTTGAGACAGTTTGCAACCCATCTAGTGACATAGGGGTTTATATTTAAGCTGGTGAGCTTATCTATAATGCCCGAGTGGGGTATTGTATCAAATATATATATATATCTATATATATCTATATATATATATATATATATATATATATATATATATATATATATATACATATATATTTATAAACACACACACATATATTTATACACACAGACACGCACACATATAATTTATACACATACACACACACACACACACACACTTATATATATATATATATATATATATATATATATATATATATATATATATATATATATATAAGTGTGTGTGTGTGTCTATGTGTGTGTGCATGTATGCATGCATGTATTGGGGAGGGGCTGAATGTAAAACCGCATTTTTGTGTCTGTGTTTATGTTAACTCTTAAAGTTTTCGATGTTTTGGGTTGTTTGTGTAGGTTTGCTTTTGTGATATATATATATATATATATATATATATATATATATATATATATATATATATATATAATTTATTTATTTATTTATTTATTTCAGTTTGATTACCGGGGAAGTCCACTGGGCCATGAAGTGCCCATTTTCAGTGGAGGCCCGGGGAGAAAAGCTCCAAGAACAGTATAATACAATATAGGTTACAGAATAAAGCTCCAAGAACAGTATAATACAATATAGGTTACAGAATGCAATAAAGATTACAAATAAAATAAATACATACAATATAGTTTGTAAAAACAAGTAGGGTTAATACATTTGAGAGTTGAAGAGAACTTGATGGCATATTTTTTTTTTCCAATATTTATATGCTTACAGTCACTTAAAGTCTGTTAGTTGTGGTTATTTTGAGAAATTAGAATAAGTATGAGAGTATAGCGGAGTAGGAGTAGGAGTCGCTATGGAATTTAAGTGGAATGAAAGCAGGAGCATTTCCATTTGGAGGATAGGTGAAGAAAAAGTTGAGTTTTGAAAGATTCAGTGTTGGGTATAGTCCTAAGTGAAGTAGGCAGAGAGTTCCATTTTTTACCTAGTGAGAAGGAGAGTAAAAGCTGGCCAACTGGTCGTTTCGGTTTACTAATGAAGATTAGGTTTTGGTTTTCGGATCTCAGTGGTCTGTTAGGGATGTATGGAGGAAGGATGTCCTTTAAGGCTGGCATTTATTAGGGGAGAATATTAGTTTGTAAGCAGTGGTTAGTTGTAGATAGTCTAGGTGATTAGGGAGTTCTAGCCAGTTCAGTGAACGAAGGCTGTGGCTGTGGTGACTTGATGCTTTGGATTTGGTGGCAAATTTAGAGATCTTATTATAGCAAGCTTCGAGCTTAGAGGTGTTGGTAGCAGACAAGTTGGTTAGGAGAGGGGCTCCATATAGAAGGGAAGGTAGGAGGAAGGATGTTGCCAGGGTATGCCTAGTGGAGTTTGAAAGGAAGTGATTGTTCCTATATAGCATACCTAGCTTTTGGTGGGTTTTCTTTATGTTATGTTGTATATGAAGATCAAATTTGAGGTGTTCGTCTATGGTGATGCCAAGGAGTTTTGCAGAGAGGACCACTTCAATGGCAGTGTTAGTCTGGCTGAGAACATTGGAAGTGTTTTTGTCCACAGAGGAAACTTTGGAGGGGAGAAAAATTAGTATTTTGGATTTATTGGAGTTGAGAGAAAGGTGGTTTTGGTGCATTCAGTTCTCTGTGGTGGTAAAGGCTAATTGAGTTTTGGTCTGGAGTTCAGGAAGGTTAGGGGCAGAGCAGACCAAGGTAGAGTCATCTGCGTATTGGATGACTGTGGTGTCAGAGATGAAGGTGTGAAGGTTGTTTATGAAGATGTTGAAAAGCATGGGTCCAAGGATGGATCCCTGAGGAACACCAGTAGATGTAGGCAAAAAGGAAGAGAACGAGTTCTTCCATTTGACTGCTTGAGATCTGTCAGATAGGTAACTGGAGAACCAGGAAATAGTGTTTGGGGAGAGTTTGAGATTAGCCAGATGATGAAGAAGGTGTGTGTGTGGGAGATGGTGTCAAAAGCTTTTGAAAGGTCTAGCAATATTGTGGATACAATGAGTCCAGAGTCTCGAGCTTGATTGATAGTTTCTAAGAAGGATAATAGTGCAGTTATGGTACTGTGGCCGGGACGGAAGCCATGGGTGTAAGGAGGTGATTTTGAATGAGGTAGGGTAAGAATTGGTGGTGGGCACATTTTTCTAGAATTTTAGATATTGGAGACAGTAGGGTGATAGGGCGGAAGTTAGAAATAGAGGTGTTTTTGCCTCCTTTGTGAAGAGGTAGGATGTAGGCTGAACGCCAAAGTTTGGGTACGTATGACTCAGTTAAGGATCTATTAATCAGAATACTAATTGGAAGGGCGATACCTTCAGCTGCATGTTTGAGGAAGGAAGGGGGAATATTGTCAGGGGCATTAGAACCTGGCTTTAGCTTGGAGAGAAGCTTTTTTATAAAAGATGTGGATACAGGTTTGAAATTGAAATTGAAGGGATTATTGTTTGGGTTGCTGGGTGGAGAGGAAAGGAAGTTAGGTGGGTTGTTATTAGGAAACGTTATGGTTAGTTTAGCTATGGATTCAGTGAAGAAGGTGTTGAAGTAGGAGCTAAGTTCATTGTCAGATAGATTAGGGTTGGGGCAGGGGTTGCATTGAGATCCGGGATGAAGAAGGGAATTGACTGATTTCCAAAATTGTTTAGGGTTTTTATTGTTATTGGACTGAAGTTTAATATAGTAGTTTTTTTTTGTCTTTGGTAATGAGTTTCTTTCCTTGGTTGCAGAGTTGGGTGTATAGAAGTAAGGTGGAGGATAGTTTATTTTTCTGGTAGAGCTTCCAGGACTTGTCTTTGTGATGCATGATTTGTTTAGTTTCTTTGGTCAACCATGGTGCAGAGTTAGTTTTGATTCGCTTATTTCTTAGAGGGGCTAGGGAGTTGAGAGTATCTAGGAAGATGGAATTGAAGTGTTCAACAGCATTGTCAAGTGGGAGGATATTTAGAGGTTGCCAGTTGATTTGTTTGAAGATGTCGGAGAAAATTAAGGGGTTAAAGTTACTGAGGTTACGAGTTTGAATGTAGAGGTGATGGTGTTGGGTGGAGCTGTTTGATCGATGGATGAAGGCAGGGAGATAGTCATTGAAGGTGTCAGGGATAGTGCCACTGAGAGTGATTTTGTTTGGATGGGAGACTAGAATCCAGTCTAAGATGGACCCTGGGGGGTGGTTTTTGTTAGGGCGAGTAGTTGAGGAGATTACTTGGGTGAAGTTTAGAAGGTTAATGGAAAGTGAAGGTGATGGTGAGTTGATTTTATTCCAGTCGATATTGACATCGCCTAGAATATATGTTTCATATTTTATTTGAGTTGAGGACCAGTATAGAATATCTTCAAGGGTGGATATATTGTTGCCAGGGGAGATATATAACGATATGAAGCAGATATTCTTGTGTTTATTTAATATGTATCTGTATTTTAATAAAATCAGATAATACACTTTTTAAAAAATGTTCAACTATACACTAGTCGCTCTTTTGGTCTTAAGTATTTGATGGTCAACACTCTGAATAAGTGATCATTGAGTGTGTGTATTAAGATATGTGTTTGTGTGTGTGTGTGTGTGTGTGTGTGTGTGTGTGTGTGTGTGTGTGTGTGTGTGTGTGGGTGTGTGTGTGTGTGTGTGTGTGTGTGTGTGTGTGTGTACTTATACATATATGCGTCCCCTTCTTCAACAGACATAGCAGGTGTTGCGTAATGTCAACTGTATAGATAGTCAAGTGGTGGAAATGTTGATGGTGTGAAATGTTAAGACTGGTAAATGGGGTTGGAGGGGTGTGAGTATTTGTGCACATGTGTGTGAGCTGGGGTTAGGGTTGAGAATGAGTGAAGAATAGGTGTTGTATTTTTGTGTGTGAGTTTGTGTATTTTAGGGCTAGGTTCAGGTGTCATTTGTGTGTGTTCCTGAATGTCTACATGTACTAGTGTATCTTGTGTAGTGGCAATGTTGCAAGGAGGTTTTTTGAAGATATAGTGTAGGGTTAGGGTTGAGAAAAGAGGCAGAGGTAGGGTTAGGGTTAGCATCCATTACTAAGGTACACAGGAGGGTTTCCAATTGTCCTGTCATACAAATGCCTAACCTTTGTCATATGTATGAATGTGCTGCACAGTTTACTAGTTTTCATGTCTGCCTTAAAAGATGTTATTTGTGTGTATTTGATATAATCATTATAATTCATTTTTTCTCCCCCTGGCTTCTGCTGAAAAAGAGCTATTACAGCATGAAATAAACAATTAAATACATCCCATGCAAATACATTTCTTTTACTAATAACACTATTAGCAGAGTATATCCCTAGTACACCTGAATCAAGATGCGGCCCTTAAACATTACAATCTGGAGCCTGCACACTATTAATAATCAAGATTATTCGTCCAGAATTCTTAAAGATAGAAGCTGACAGGTTAGCTGTTGGCTTTTTGACAATACTAAGTACTTTAGAGGATTTCAGAATCTATTTTGCAGAAAAAGAGAAGAAAGTCCCCCTTCATATCAGTCTTTCCAAATAATAACATAGTTCTACAGAAAACTATTATTCTGAGATGCTGCTTATACTTCAAATATTGGTAGGAAGACCCACATGGGTTAATTACAGTATACCCCTGTCTTGTGTGCAAAAATAGAAAAAGGGGTTGTGGATGGATAGATGGATGGATGCATTTATATCACAAATAAAGGCAAATGACATTGCAAATGACATTGCCTGCAACTTATATGCACTACGCTTACACCAAACTCAGTTGTTGACATAGTTATCAACTTTACTAATTTTTGTTCTAATAAGATCCTCTTATTTTTAATAACTTATTTGACAATGAAATCTACAAGATTATATTACTTATATGACTTCCTTTTGAAATTGCCTAAATTCTTTAAAAGGCTACAAGGGAGAATCAGAAACTCACAAACTCCTCATTATCATATGGCGTACTAATATTATATGGCATACTGAACAGATCTATCTTATAGATGGTAGGCAACAGTATATCATAATTATAACATTTATTACACTGTCAAAATAGGAGCATTAGTAGTGACATGTAAATACTTGGGTTGTAAGTCAGACAGCCAAGGACCTGTTATTGTACCGCAAATGTGTTTGAGAATTACCTCTGTCATGATGGACTAGAGACCATTTGAATATGATATGATTATAAAGCACCAGAGACAAGAACCTTTCTACTTCCCTTACATCAAATCATCATAATATCAAACAGAAAACCCAAAGCATACATGTTCTATACTATGTCCTTTCAAACCCCTCTATTTCTTATATTTTAGAAAGATAAGAGAAGATACCAGGACAACCTAACTCCCTTTCTTCATAAAAAATATGTCCTTCCTGCCAGCTTTCCAACTCCACCATCACTAAATACCATTCAGCCATGCTAATTTTTGCTTCCAACTTCCCCAGTACCTGCCATCGATAAAATACAGATCTCTTTAATTAATCATGCTACTCCTTAGCTCATATTCTATTCTTCTTCTCCTCCTGAGCAATCTCTCATCCTACCATGACTCAATGGTAGTTCTCAACATCTATCCAACTTTTTTCAACCACCTTTCCATACTTCTACCAAAACTCTCCACCCATCTAACCAAATCTATTTAATGATGCCTGTCACCTTTATCACAAATATCATCTGTGTGACATGCATTCGCCCTCTCTGGGTCAGTAATCAAGAAGCCTAAAACCTCATCACTCATACTGGAGAGAGATGTTCACTTGGAACAAAGATAGGTACACCCAGTATTTCCAGATGCAGTTCTCTGCAACAAGCACAATGTTCCTTAAGAACACACATGGGACACACTCAGTCCATGGTCTGGATTTCTGTCTCTCTCCAGGGCCCCAGTGAGACTCCCCACTGGCACAGCTGTAGAGCTGAATCTTCAGCTGAGTGTCCAAGCCAAGTCCTCCAGCACCCTCTCTGTGAAAGCAGTGCTTTGTGTCCCCGCTACATGCAGCTGACACACACAGTCTTTGAGATTTGGTTTTCACACACCTCCACACACACACACACACACACACACACACACACACACACACACACACACACACACACACACACACATCTGGGAATGGCTGGCACAGATTTACTAGCTATGCCTTCTTCTGCCCAGACTATAAGGTAGTTACACTGTCACCAAATACTCCAAAGCAAGCTACTCTAAGGCTCTTATAAGGGTACCGAATTATACTGAGTGAAATTAATATTAATACAATTTATTTATTTATTTATTTATTTTACATTTGTTGACCGGGAAAATCCGACTGGATACATGTCCATTTTCAGCGGAGTCTGGGGAGAAAAGCTCCACATTTACCAGTTGGTACATTGTTGCATAGATAAAACTGATATTTAATTATACAAACAATAATAGAATTATAAAAAAAAAAGCCAGTGATACAAGCATTAATAGTTACATTCATAAGTACATGATAAAACGATAGTGTTTGACCAATGTGGTAAGGCTTTCAAGAGTGGCCACAGAGTCACCAAATATATATGAGTACTTTTAAAGGTTAAAATATTCTCTAAATGACCAGCCACAATGAAAAGTTCAAATATATTTAATAATGAATAATAAAAGAACATGAAAATACTAAATATCTATTTACAATAAACACCGCAGTCACAGGAAATATTTAAATAATTGAGATGAAAAGATTCACACAGATACAGAAAAACAGTACTTAACTAATTTCACTACATTTTCCTGAATGATCTCAAGAATTACTGTTCCCTTGTTACTTACTAAAGCAAGGCAAGATGAAGTGAGTGAGTGATCCTTCCATGTAAGGATTCAAAATCAGACTGCCCTGAGACCTCAGTGTCATCTAGTATTAAGACATCATTTTTGTGCTGGATTACAGAATGACATCACATACATCTGGTCATCTGACTTCTGGATCCCACACTGCCCCCATTGCTAGAAACTGAACCAGAATCTCGCACATATGTGTTACCATACACAGATAAAGCTTTGCTCAGATGTGCTATAGCACCTGGAAGCCATAACATCATTTTAACACTTCCACCCTTCCTGGGTAACAATTAGTTCACTGCTATGGACAATACAAAGAGGATTCATAGTCCTTGTTTTCACAGACATTTCATCTCTGGCTGCAATCAGAACTGTAAGATACAATTTTTATGGCTTACCAGGTAATTTAATTTCAAACTGTTTTTAAAGTTAGCTGGACTGAGATTAACCTCTTCTCTTCCAGTATCCTATGTTACAATATATTAATTTCCACAGTTACAATATAGTCTGACATACAGGTGCATTTTTCCTTCTATCCAGCAGGACCCACTGTTGGAACATTTTTAACACAAGCAGTTTTACAAATACATTTTTCAACAAAAGCATCTGTATTAATCAGTTTGATATACAAATGACATATAATTCTTTACAAAACTCTAGCTAGCTATACTGGCATATGTTACACATCCACTGCCCTTCTTCTCCTGGCAAAGCTGGAAATACCTCACATCATCACAGTCTGATTAACCCCTCTTCAACTCAAATCAAAATTAAATTAAATAAAAAAGTACTCACTAAAAAAGAATCAATAATACCCCAATGTACTTAAGTTTTCCTAGGAGGAGACATTCACCCTAATCCTGGCCCCACCAATCATAATCAGCATCAAGACATTTCCCATCCACATGCTACACTAGCCCATTAGGCCATCCCCCTCACCCCAGTAATCTCACTTTTGCCACCATAAATATTAGAAGTTTAAGAAAAAAAACTACTGAACTACATACCTGGATTATGCAATGCAAGTCTGATATTCTCACTATAACTGGATGTTGGCCTAAACTCAACATAAACTACTCAAAAGTACACCCTCCTATAATATCATCTATAATGACCATACTAAGAGGAAATGTGGTGCTGTCTCTTTAGTATTTCCCAACTACCACCATTTTCCCCTTACAACAAATCACTATCAACAATTATTTCATGAAAATAAACAAATATAAGCAACTAAGCATTACTGTCCTTACATCCCTCTGGGTGACAATGCAGCTACACTGGAAGGTATCCTACACTGGATATTCATATGAATTCCACAAGAAAAACAACTACTAGGGGATGTCAGTAACTAACTGCCCTACATTCAGAATGAACTTATACAATTTCACACAATTAATAGCCCCACACACTATAGCAAGCCATTAAACACCTTATTAGACTGGATCCTAATATCAGACCTTAGCAAATTTACCACCTCAGGTGAAATGCCAAACTCTCTGAGTGACCATCTCCCAAACTATACTAACAAACGTCTCGCACATTCACCTAATATGCGCGTTTATAAAACAACATGCAACCTGCCCATGTTTAGCCCAGAAATATTCATTACTACCATTTCATCTACTAACTGGAATATCCAAAAATCCCTCTCCTTATATGATGCTGTAAATGAATTCAACAGAGCTTTCCCTAAATATTCAAAATAGCCTTACACCTCCTAGAAGGAAAAAAGTCTATCAACAAATAATGCAGTTTGGCTATGCAAAAAGAGTAGAATGCTAAGGCAGGATAGAGAAACAGTTTGAAAAGAATGGGAAAAATACAAAACATCACAATATCTTGTATGTTATGCAACCATACAAAAGCAAATTAATGAAGACAAAAAGCTATATTATAGCAACATCTAGAACAATAGTATACCCAACCTTACAAAATTCTAGTCAACAATTAAAGAAATATTACATCCGGGCCAAAAATTCAACTCCAATCCCTCTCTCAATAACTCACCACTTGAAATTTAAATACATATTTCATAAACAGTACAGCATCCCTAAACAAAGATTCCATACCATCTAATCACAAACCTGCCCATCACCCACATAAACCACAACCATTGTTAGCTTCAAACCTGTTCCTACATCCTATCTAAAACTCCTTTTAAACAAAATTAAGCCATGCTCTGCTTCAGCTGATGACCTTCCAAGTGAATGCCTTAAAATAGCAACCAAAAGTATTACCTATTCTGTCTCAGTTCTTATAAATAAGTCAGTCCAGGAATTATACATTCCCTCCCTCTGGAAAAGAAATGCACATTATCCTTCTATATAGAGGAAATTCAACAGACATAACTTTTAGCAATCTTATTCCCGTCTCCAAAATACTTGAAAATGTATTCAACAACAATTGCTAAATTATCTCCTGGAGGAAGAACTCTTATCCCCACATGACATGGCATCTATCCCTCCCATAGTACTAACCCTGCACTTCTAACTTTTATAGATACTGTCAATAAAATTAGAGATAACAACAAACTAGTCTCCTCCTTATTTCTGGATGCTTTAGGCAACACACTTCTACATCAAATAATTTCATTAGTTCTATCTCAGCCTGTCCTTCTAGGGTTTAAAAGCTATTAGTCCAATAGGTATCAGTTAGTAGAAAGGCACCCCTCCCGCTTTCTATACCTCACAGTCCTCACTGGTGCACTACAAGCTTCTGTCCTTGGTCCCCTCCTCTTTAACATTCTCACCAGCATTCTCCACAAATCAGGCCTTCCTAATACAATATGCAGATAACTCCACACACACATGCACATCAGACAACCTGGCAAATCTCCAAATAATCATTCTGGAAGCTTTAACAGCCACTGAAACATGGCTCTGTAACTCACATCTTGTGCTGAACCATGCCCAAAAAATATTATTTTCTTTTCCCTCCAAATCCCACTCCCATGAAAAATGTAAAATCCTCTCTCAATAATACAATCATTTAAGTCACTTCTCACAGCACATTATTAGGGATGTCAGGATGACAGTGGATGATAATTTTAAATTCAACCTGCATATACAAAATTGCATTCAAAAAACATCACAAAAATTTAGGGATACTTTATAGAGCCAAAGAATTCTCAACAGCACAACTAAAACTACATTTGCCACTAATTACCTCCTCCCCTCACTTCTTTTTTGGTGCTCCCATCCTAACATCCAGGCATCACAAAACTCAAAACTCAAATGCTAAGTTGTTAATTTGCAGCAAATACCACTTTCAGAACCCACCAATGTATATATAGCACTAAAAAGCCTAAATTGGTTAGAACTAACCCATCAACTAACATATACACCGTTTCTTACCACCTATAAAATCATCCAGCATCCTTCTGCTTGTCTGACACTAAATACCATTCTACACAACTATGTTCCCATTTGGTCATTGCAATACAATGAATGGAACTTTTGTCTTTCCACAAACCTATCTTATCTGCTGGGCATTGTCAGTACTCATACCACATTGTGAAGGCCTGTAATTCCTTACATATAAACTTAAGGACAATACCTTCCCTCCAGTCCTTTAAAACCATTTTGTAAGATTTCCTAGCAAATATTTGGCTCAGTTCTTGTTCAATCCAAAGATAAACTATATCCCTAAATGTAAGGTCGAATAGAGAGCCTTGTCCTTCTCTACAGTATAGGGGGGTCTAGTGCTAAGTTTTATTAGTGCTTGCTATGAGTTTTGAGCAAGTGCCAGGCTGAGAAGTGAATGGTTTGAGTACTTAAGTTGAAAGTTTGTCTAGTTCCAAGGGAAAAATTGAAGAGTAGACTTTGTGGAGCCGGGAATAGTTATACCCTAGCTAACTGGTACTGCCTGGTGGGGAAAACCACACTAATGTGGGTTTTATGGCAGGGAAATGAAAGAGAAATTATCCCAAAATCCCCAATAAATTACTAATTTCTGGGCTGAAACCACTCCTCCAGGGACAGATAGGCTGCTCAAAGCCCCCTCTCTCACAGGTGAACAGAGAAACTTCCTTCTATCCAAGTAAGGTATGGGCAAACACAGAAACTTGTAACACAGCCCTGAATTCAGCACTAACCTGAAAAATGGACTATACTAGCTTAGAAAGGCAGGAAACAGGTATATATATATATATATATATATATATATATATATATATATATATATATATATATATATATATATATGTTTTGTTTTGTTTTTTCAGAAAATAAAGCAGATACAATAAAAAAACACTTTAAATGCACAGAAATGGCTATCACACTTGAGTGTGTAGCCTACAACAGTTAAACAGGTAATTTAAACACAAAAAATGACTTTGTTAAAGTGCAGGCAGTAAAATAAGTGCAATATGTAGCTGAAACAAGCTTTTTAAATCACAGAAACTCTTAACACTCCAAAGTCTCTCTTTTGTCTCTCTGCTGCTGTAGAACTCTGCAGGGCACCAGTCAGGAGCTTGCTGAGCTGCATACAAACACAAAAACCTTGCAAATGCAGGTTTTATAGCAGGGAAACGAAAGAGACAGAAATTAGCCCAAAATGGCCAATAAACTACTAATTTTTGGACTGAAACCATTCCTCCAGGGACAGATAGGCTGCTCAAAGCTCCCTCTCTCACAGTGAACAGAGAAACTTCCTTCTATCCAAGTAAGGTATGGGCAAACACAGAAACTTGTAACACAGCCCTGAATTCAGCACTACCCTGAAAACTGGACTATACTTGCTTAGAAAGGCGGGAAAACAAGTATTTTTTTTTTTCAGAAAATAAAGCAGGTACAATAAAAAAAACACTTTAAATGCACATTTTATTAACTTACCTTTAATTTCTAAAGACTGGATAAAATTTCTCTCATTATTAAATCATGTTGTCACATTATGTCTTATTTGGTATAATGATTTAAAATGTGGATGCTTTTGTATTTTTGAGGTTTGAAAAATTATTGTTCTCAAAATGTTTTTGTAATATTCTGAATCATTTCTCCCCAGGCCTCCAATGAAAATGGATGCATACCCAGTTCGACTTTCCTGATAATCAAATGTCAGTTAGTCAGTCAATAAATAAATTAATAAATCTATCTTTAGTTCACTACAACTTTCTTTTTCTCTATATCACTTAAGAAATATATACATTGCTTGCCTTTCCTTATCTCTCCAGTTTATATTCATATCTCCCACAGTTCCACCCTCTTATTTCTCTTACTCATAGAAGTATTCTAACATTTAAAAAAATAAATAAATAAATAAATAAATAATATATATATATATATATATATATATATATATATATATATATATATATATATATATATATATATATATAAATTCCAGTTTATTTTTTATATATATATTTATATGCAATGACTTTATATTTCACTGATTGCAAATTATCTTTAGTATACATGCTTTTCAGTTAAAGTGTGTCAGTATTGCAACTTTAAGCTTTACATTTTCTCTGTTTTATAAAACTACTTATTTTCCAACTGGAGCTTTTCTCCCTGGGTCTTCACTAAAAAGAGGCTACCACAGTCCATTTGGACTACCCCGGTGAGCAAAAGCAATAAATATATGAATACATAATCCAAGTATATCTGAGCAGGTTTAACAGAGGTAGACTGTGACTAATATCACTAATATCACTTGTTATGATATTAAGCCTTTAAGAAGATGATGTTATTGCCTTAATTTGATTCAATGGTTACATTTATGCTGTGAAGTATTAAAAAGGCAATGAAATATGGTGAGCTTTCCACAATACCAGTCTTTCAGCATTAGGAACAGCATTTGAAAAATACAGGAAGTACTGTTTAGTAACAGCAATTCACTATTCATAAAAGGATAGCTTTTGGAACACTGAGTAATGTGTGAACAGCTTTTGCATAACAAAACAAAAACAGAATATAAGGCAAAAGGCTGCAATAAGCTTGTATTATCTACATGTATAATGAAAAACTAAGTAAGAAACACCTGAAGGAAATATTATTAGACAGTCTTAGCACATTATTAAGCTAAAACAATGAGAACAATATAGCTACACCATTTATGCAAACTGAGCCATGATGCTCAGTATAAGTTATGGATTTTTTAAAGAAATTATGTTTAATACAAATAAATACTTATACATTATCTATTGAAAAATCCTTTCTATTTAGTACCTGTATAATGTGAAAATATACATTACTAAATTAAACATATTTTATAATGTCTAGTCAATGTATTATGTATTTTATGGAAAAGAAAGGTTTTCTTAGCTTGTCATATAGAAATTATTCTGTATTTCCTATATAAAATTATTTGCCTTGCATGTAGCAATATAGACCTAAATTAACTTTTACAAGTAGCTTTTCTAAAATAATATTTTATACCTATATTAGAATGTTCAAAAATATCAGTATGTGTAATGAAACTGCACAGATTACAATAACTGCATGGAAATATTCCTATACCACCCCTTCATTTCTTTATTATTCCTTTTACTAACCCAAATGGATTCAATGTCTTTATGGAAATGGGGTACAACCTCCAGAATTACAGCCGTTCTAAAACTGATACATAGTACATTCCAGTCTGCCTAACATTTTTCACCTTGCTTATTTAATGCTTTTAATTTTTAGATAATTCTTCTTCTTCTAATTATTACCAATTATAACCAAACATGATATTTTATTATCTACTAAATTATTTTTTAATTTCTTGATTTCATTTTCTGTTAGAGCAGAGCTACAGATCAAAACAGAGAACTCTCCCTCCAGTAACCTTTATTACTCTATTCCCATACAATTTTCCATATTTTCACTGTCTAAAGTGTTAGAGATTACTCAAAATACATTGCTATATGAATATGTTTATCTTTGGAATGGCATCTAGCATAGAATAAAGTTTTATTGGCTTACTATCATTTTTCTGATCACACATCATACAATTTACATTAGTGTGAAACTAACGATTTGGTAGAATCAGAAAAACAAATGGCAAAAATGTAGAAATTTACAACAGCAAATGCAATACAGCATTTGCTGTTGTGAATTTCTACATTTTGATGCAGATCGCAATATAGTGGGGATCAGGAAATGTACCCTTTCCCTCACTATAGTGTGATCCTGGAGTTTGTATATCTAAGTAGCAGGGGATGGTGTGGGGGTGCAGGGGGGATTGCCCCCCTGCAAACATGTTGTTTGCTGTTCATGGAAGTGTGGTGAATGTTTGAATTATGTCGAATTCAAACATTCACCACTTCCGCGTTCGAGATTTTTGTCGTTCGCTGTAGTGAGTTTTCGTTTTTATATTTCGTAGAAATGATAATTCACCTACAGTGAACTTGACAAAATGATAGTAAACCAGTTTTATTTGGATCTTCTGTTTTAGTATACAATCAACCATTATCTTCTGTTGATACCCCCTTTGTTTAACTCAACATCTAATTTTTTTATTTACTGCATGCAGATGTTATTGCAAGGAGTTATAACATCACATAGGGATTAAAATTACGTGGTCTACAGGATATGTTTCAATGCTAGCAATGAATACTCCATTAGCATTACAGTGCTCATTAGCCTCAAAACATAATAACTCCAAGCATTAACAGGAGCCATGGAGGTATTCTTAGCTGTCCCATATTGTTATAGGTTCATGAGTTCATAGATGTTTACTAGACTAACGACCACAAGGGCCTTTTTAAGCCTAGCCATGCATCCCAAATCTTTGACAAGCTCTGATATCCTTGATGGGCCTGGGAGATGTACCATTTACAGGTTACCTGTGTTCATTAGATACACAGATGCCAAACCAGGGATGAATTTCCAGTTTCCCATCCAATTGTCCAAGTTGCACTTGAACTGGGTTAGGGAGGAACTCTGCTTCACATGGATGGGGACCTGACCCATAGATGGGGTAGTCTATGCGATACATACCTATCTCTCCAGCACATCCTATTTATATCATAGTCAAGGTTTAGCTCTTTAGCGTGGGTAATTCTTGTGCTGTTTGTTTTGTGGATATGCAGGAGGTCCATCAGAGTGGGGTCTGACAATGCCCTGTATGCCAGGCATAGATCTCTCCTCAAAAGCCTGTAGAAGACAGAATACAGGTAAAGGGCTTTGAGGCAGTCTGCATAGTGCATTTTACTTATGCCTTGTATTCTATTAGTGAGGAACCTCTGTGGAAGTTCCAATTGTTGAATATGCCTGGTTAGTTACATACCAAAGGGAGCACTGTATTCAATAATAGATCTGATGAATGCTGAATACAGTGGAACAATGACTTCCTTGGATATAGATGCCATACCTTTGTTTAAAAGTTGCACAACATAAATTTAATTCCTCATCACTATAGACACGTGATGGTCAAAGACTAGATTACTATCTATGTGTGTCCCTAAGTCCCTGACTACTGGGTCAACTCTAACAGATATGTTGTCAATATGATAGTTACCAGGGATGGATAACTTCTCAAAGGATACTATTATGCATTTCTTGGCATTTAGCTTTATTCCATGGCATTGACACCAGTTATTTGTCTGTGTCAGCCCCTCCTGAGAACATTTGTGTTGGTTGGGATTCAATGACAGCTCCTAATTAGCAATCACCTGCAAATTTAGTCAGCCAGAGACCATTGACATTGGCCTTGACTTCTGAGAAGTAAATGCCAAAAAGGAGCAGTCCAAGGACTGATCCTTGAGGGATTCCACTTGTGACTGGCCTCTTTGTAGAAACAGACTCCCCAGTTCTAACTTCCTGGGTCCTATCTGTGAGCCAGTTGGGTCTCCATGTATGATTTTCCCTCAAATTTAAACATGTAATTTTTTAGTATATATAATCAGGCAATAATATACATAAAAAACAATAAAAGGCAATCCCCCGGATTCATGAAGCCTGCGCCGGGCGCATGTGTAGCATATGCGGGACAACGCCAAATATGTCCTCCGAGCGATTCAGGTACAAACCAACTCCACGTGCACTACCGGTGTACACCAGATCTACGCAGCCCTCGGCATAGGTATGCAAATCACCCCATACGCAGTGTCGCACCATGCTAATGAAGGCATACAGCGATTCACGAAGTGGTGCAGGCATAGCGCAAGCCCATGGAAATGTAAACCAAAAACATGGTTTACATTTTCCCAAACAGAACATCGGAGTTATGGAAGCGGACCAGACTCTTGCATTACAAAGTTAAAATATGCCAATGGTGAAATACACAGCCAATGGCACAAGAAAAGATGTACAACACTTAAAAAACAACATTTAATGTCATGTCCACAGTAACGCACAGTACAACCGCAGGGCATGTGTGCGCAAACAGGAATACAAAGGAAATATATACAAATGTCATAAAATCGCAATGAAAGACAAATCAGGATTGCACCATAATATGCAATGGTAGGCATGGCACACCACAAGCAAGCCACAAGGGTTGCCAAGGGCCCGCGACAGTGTTCAGCGCTGTAACTATGAATTAGTAGTCAATGCCATGCATTTGAGGCAGGTAATACTGAATCGCAAACGTCCTGCCGGATTAAGGATGTACCTGATGGCGCAGCACTATAACATCAAGGAGTGTATCAGAGGTGATACATGACATCAGCAAAGGGGTGTGCCACCGTAACAGTAAGCACATTGGAGCAATGCAAATATGGTCTGGCCGTTGCTAAGCAAAGCTGCAGGACAGGGGTGGGGAGGAAGGTATAGAACCGTTTAGCTGAGAGCACACATGTTGCTCGAAAGCACATGTGTACGGGGATGAAATTGTGGCAGAAACCCGGTAAGTGGATGTACGCGCCGCGAACAATAGCACAAACAGGAAGGTCAGGGGAAGAAAAAAAGGAAATGCCGAAGCAGGGTAATTGGCGTACTAATGAGCAATTAACACCAATCAACTCACGACGGCCAATCAACGACAGTAGACCAGCCTGCATGCAGAAACCTGCAAAACAGGACAGGGGAGGCATAGGATTGCAAAGAAAGGAGGGGAGGACTTGGAATGAAAAGATAGGAGAACTGTCATAGCAGAGCAAAGCAAACCCACAGTAGATCGGCAATAGCACACATTACGCAAGATAAGCCAGGTCTAGGAAAGTACAAATGAAAGCAGGCAGCTGGATGCATGCCAGCAAATGGTAGGTGTAACGTGCACAAATGTAAATGGAAGGGCAAGAGGTAATTCACGGCATCCAAATGTAATGCAACACCAAAGGCAGCACGATAGTGGTTCCATTAATAAAACACAGAAGATACCCTGTAGCCACGATTGTACATACACACCCTATGACATCATCAGTGTTCACAGCAAAACAGTATAAAGTGTAAAAGCACCCAACACACACCTGTGTATTCCCAAACACCACACCATAGGTGTAAACAGATGGGGAACTTTTAAAATGTACATTTTGGGAGCTGCCATAGCTGTGATTCATCAGCATGTGTTACAGACCGACGATGTTGTGGGGAGGATGATGCCGACAACCACCGTAGGCCTCGGAGGAGAAGAGTGTTCAGACCAAGGGTAACCTACCAGGGGCTACATGATCTGGAGATAGTAGAGCATTACAGGGTGGACAGGGACATCTTACAGCAAATAGTAGAGCTGTGCCGGCCACACCTGAGAACCAGAAACAACAGAGGTGAACCCATCCCAGTGGACATGAAGGTATGTGTAAGCTTGTGAATACTAGCCACAGGTACCTTTCAAAGGCCAACTGGAGATATAATGGGGATCTCACAGGCATCGGCATCCAGGGTACTACACCATTTCCTGGATGCCATGTTACCACATGCCAATGAGCATATATACTTCCCCTGAACTCAGGAGGAGTTGGCCAGCAATATGCGCCACTTCCACCATGTGGCAAACTACCCAGAGGTACTGGGTGCGATAGACTGCACGCACATACAAATCAAGTCACCACCCGGTGAGTATGGTAGGCGCTACATAAACCACAAGGGATTCCACTCCTTCAACTGCCAGGTCATGTACAATGCCCAGGGCATTATCATGGATGTGTGTGCTGGTAGCCCTGGAAGCTACCACAACTCCCATATCTGGCATGCCTCACAGCATTATCAGGTATTTCTCAGGGGGGGGACATCCCACAAGGCCACCTTGTAGGGGATGCTGGCTATGCACTGGAGCCGTGGATGATAACCCCCATCAGAAATGCACACACACCAATGCAAGAACACCATAATGAGGCACACGCACAAACCAGAATCATCATAGAGCGTGTGTTCGGTATGCTGAAATCCCGTTTCTGGTGCTTGGACACATCTGGTGGTGCCTTGCAGTACTCTCCAGGCACGTGTGCCCACATCTTCATAGTATGTGCCATGTTACATAATATGATCCTGCGGAAACAGCTGCAGCAGGGTCAAAATGGGAGAGGGCCTTCACAGCCCACCGCAATTGCCAAGGCCTACACAGGCACAGAGGGATCCAGATCACTGACACACTGTGCCAGCCCCAGTAGGCAGATGGAGGCATGCCCAATATGCCTATGCCTTGGCAAAGAGGGAACGTATAGCACATACCTTGACAGTGTAGGCTCCCACAGACTGACACCCCTCCCCACCTGCACACACAGTAACATGGATGGCACACAAACATGACTACCTGTAAATTGTGATGTATAGGTGGCCCACTGTGGAATCCTACATAGGCAGCCCTCAAACATTGTACATGCAACAGCCATTGGGACACGGAAATGTCAACACCTGAACAGTAGATGTGCCTATCAACATCTGTCGGTGCTGTGTGTATAGGTTCTCAGGTACATCGGTAGGTACATGCCCGATTGTCAGAGGCAAAACACCAAACGGGGCAAACAGTGACTCCCGTCGCCACAACATCAAGTAAGCAACTGTCACTTACTGGAGCAGAGGCAATTGCGGGAGCACATGTGTGTAAGCACTGTCCTACACACACTCATCACGGATTCCCCACTGCGTTACTGAGGGGCTCCACAAAATGTAATCATGGATGTTGTGTCAAGGCAGGGGATGTACCCATGACAGGCATTCGTCACCCCGGCATGCTGCATCCACGGTCGTATGAAGGTGTAGCAAATTATCGGGTGTAGCTAATTGTGATATACATACCCAATGCCGGAGTACTGCCAGTAAACATCACATGGACATACCATTAACTGGACTCATCAATTTGTAAACTAACGGAGTTATCCATGTGAGTGTAGTGTGGAGTAACTGCTGTAGTGTACTGCACATACAAAATTACATAATTCGTGTACAACCCCCAGATGTCCAAGTGGTACATGCAGTGACTGCTGTTCATGTTCCCTGTCCCACATCCCGCAAGGGATGTAATGTAATCCCGACAGCACGGGTAATGCATTCCAGATGCAGGTCATCAGAATATGTGTAGCACACGTTAGCGGGAATAAGCATTGCCCACAGCTGGTAAGCGATGTTTAAATATGACTATACAGATATGCGCGAAACAGGGCTAAGCATCACCGACCACTGCGCAGATCACGGTCAATGATGTACACAACAGGAGAAACCAGCATTAGTCACCCCTGAACAAATAGCACCTGCTCTGAAGGGTAAAATGACCACTGCCAGGAGTGGAACAGGCATTCATGTGTACAATCACCCAACACTATTGCTAGGCAAGATGTACGTACGGTAGGGTGGCCACAGTTCAAATGACCAATGTGGGACATACGCCAGATGTCTACAGGATGACACATACGAAAACCAGAATGTTAGTGTAGTGCATAGATAAAAAGCTTTTTCTAGTAATGGTCGCAGGTACATGTTCCATGTCCTGTAACATGTAGGTGGGTCAGATACAGAATAAGTGTTTTATGCAGCTATGACATAAACTATAGGGAATTTGTTTGTCCCAAAGTCGCAGGACATTTGCTATGTTCGCAAATATTTTGCAGGACACAACTGCACAAAGAGGGATTGTCCCTCACAAAGTGGGATGGGAGGTAATCTTAACCTATGGCAGGTGTGTGATGTGAGAGGTACAGACACAAACGTGCGGAGTCCAGGAAACACAGTATACACTGACAAACACACAATGAAAGGCGTAGCATGCCTGTCACCAGCCCTGTCCGAGATATGGATATATATATATATATATATATATATATATATATATATATATATATATATATATATTTATATATAGATATATATATACACACATATATAATACAGATAGAAAGGGCGATAGTGTGATATATGTCGCTATACAAGGGGTCACTGACATCTGCAAATATATAGATAGGTCGACGACATTCAAAACATCTTTGAGGTACAAATAAATAGGATACTGCCAACTATGGAACGTGTCACACACCGACACGCGTAACCAAGAGGCTGAAAAACAGAAAGAATACAGTACAGGAACAGTAGAACCACGAGCAATATGACAATAGTAAGGACATGTAGTCACCGCTGGCGGTGGTGCAGTCCATGTAGGTACCATGTACAACTGTGGTTGTGAGTGATGTAGCCTGTGTATGTGTGTGTTGAGGGTGCCATGTGTGTTCCCATGTGACTAAAGTGTGTGTGTGTGTGTGTGTGTGTGTGTGTGTGTGTGTGTGTGCGTGTGTGTGTGTGTGTGTGTGTGTGTGTGTGTGTGTGTGTGTGTGTGTGTGTCCGCATCATGTGTCTGTAGGTGGCAACTCGGAGGTAGATGATTACGGTTGGTGCGGGTATAGCTAGCCGTAGGCATGCAGTAAACACCTGTCCCACAATGGAAGGGACAGCCCCCATTGGGCAGGTGTGTCCTCACATGAAACATTACAAAGGGCAACTGTCCGACAGTTTAGGACATTAGTATGTCCCAAATATTATGCAGTAGTTGCAGGAAATACTCATGCCTGTATGTAAGAAATGGTAATGTTACATGCAAACTGATAAATAGTTAAGGACCAAGAACAATTGGTATGTAATGAGGATAAAAGTATGTGCTATCCTGTGTACTGACCGTGGCCATATGACAGCCTGTAAACACCACTGAGTGACCCGCAAGTGTCCAACTATGGCCATATGAAAAGGTGGTAAGCCATGTCACAGAGGGTCTGACACCAACACCACTGCAATGACTGCAAATATCTGGGACAGCCATACACGGGATAGCGGTCAATTACAAATATCCCTGCACATATCGCCGTACATCCGGAGGTATGGAAGTATCAACCTCACCTGCATACCATATAGAAACCAATTAACAATGTTCCAAAGTAAATTCCCGTAACAGAAGTCTGTTAAGTGATAGCACTGTAATTAGGGAAGGGGCCCACACACATATATATGGACTACGTAGAAATGCAAGCCTCACAAAACCGTATATGCTATGTACACCCGCCTACATCCCCACACTGGAAACAATAGCAATACAGACCGTAACCACAGCCCAAACATCTAGTTAGTCAATTACATCTGCTGAACCGTTAACATACCTTGTGAGAGACACATTTAAAGGCGCCAAGCAAAATTGTATCTGTCGTATAACGGAACAAACAGCGATGTTACAGGTGTTTGCAATAGTCATTTATCAGATGGGTGGGATGACAGGTACAGTCACAGGTAGAACCACATACTCAAGCCGTCACACACAATCTATGGGGGACATGACTCCAAAATAGACTTGGCTCTACACATAGCAATTGCAATTACACACAACAAAACACAGTACAGGCCGTCTCCCCGAAGGCAGGGCAAATGGCCAACGCCGAAGTGGAGAATTCAGTTATACCCCACTGTTGCCACGTAATTGGTGAAAGGAGTAGCTGCACAGCTGAAGTGCACATAATTAGTCACACCGGACCACCAATTGGCGGCAGTAAACCACATGTTGCAGGTATAGACGTATATAAGGATGACTTGCCAGATATGCAAGCTGTATGCTCATACCGTAAAACAGTTTAAAGAGTGATACAGAAGAGCGAGATAGAGATGAAACACCGGAACGTTATCAAGGTATGTAGAACATTAACTGTATGTATAGTATGTTCTGTATTAAGTTATGTCAGTGTATGCATAGCCTGGTTTGCAATAATTAAAAGTGTCTGCCATGCATAAAGTGGGGAATGGTATTTATGTAGTGATGTCTTGCTGATTGTACTAATGCTTGTAGAAGTTGTGCGTCTAGCAGTGGGCCACAAGGTAAACAGCACAGACACCACAAGGGATGCAACATGACGGCTTTAAACAGAACAATGTCATACGACCTGCCGTCAGTGGGAGGGTATGTCCAATAAGTACATGCCATAGCAGGGGATAGTATATACTGTAACAGTACGCATGTGTATGGGCATATAACGTCAATGACATGTCTAAGGTGGACCCTCTGTGCAAGTATGCTTTGAATTATGGGATACCATGTAAAACATGTATAATGTATAGTACAGTAGATTGATATGTCAGATATGCTACACAGGAGAACAGGCATTTGATGCATAATAAAGGTATCGTATAGTGATGTTAGTAGTATGTAATTAATTTATGTATAAACAGTTATGATGAAATAAATAATGCAATCCACTCTGTGCATTTGCAAAGGACGCAAACATTACTCCCACACTAGAGTAGCAGAAGAGATGTGACAGACAAACATGAACATGATTGGCGTGTACAATAACAGGATACATATGGCCTGTAGTCACAGGACATTGTAATAGCATGACAGCTAATCTAACTGGAAGGGCTATTCCAGTAACCATGCACAAAGGACATGTAATAGCTCCACAGGTTCATAGTGGGGTACCATGCAGTCTGGAAAGTCTATGTGTAACAACAACTACAGTGTGCAAACCAGTGGCACCTCTCTATGGTAGTGTCCTGTGAACAGAAGAGCCATGTGTAACCTGCATCTCTGCACAGTACAGCCACTGCAGTGATCCCTGGCGTACATGTGTCCACCATCCAACAAGCAAGGTATCACATGAACACTGCTACTGACTGTCCATGCGTGATGTACATAGGAATCATGTCCCAAAGCATGGTGAGTGTCTGGTCTGGGAATGCAACCCCCAAGCACATGCCACACACTGTCACGTGTGTGCACATATCCATGAGCATCATGCTCATTGTGGCTATTGTTTATGTTGTGTATGCGGAGTATATCCATTAACATATTTGCAGACATGGGCCCTGTCTTTACAGCAGAGGTCACCCCTGAGTATGTAGTCTGCAGATGTGTACAGATGTGGTGTCTGTACATAAGCCGCAAACTTTAACTGTCGTAGCTCAATAAACGTCATGGCGTTTTAATGTTGAGTTATGTAAAGCTGTTGTGTAAGGTACACCCTAAGCGGGGTGTTGTACCCATGGATATGTGTATACGTCCAGTGTTCAGAGGTACAATGGGTGCCTATGTACCAGCTACACACACAGTACAGACATGTGTGGACACGTAGAAGGATATCCACGCCACAGTGGCAATGTGGTAATCACAGGAGTATGTGCGACATACATGTGTCTTACAAACACGTACAATGTGACATGTATGTAGGGGACTAACACCTATGTGATAACCAGTGGGTGGATGGTGTACTGCAAAGGTGATGTTCATACCAAGTGTCATGCAGGTAGAGGCCATGATGTTCATATCGGTATCCGTCACAGTGACACCCGTATGGATGGGTCTGTATCAGCTGGTGGAGCAACAATGGCGCGCTAGGTATGCAGTGGTCTGTAAAGCTAGGCAGGGAAGTCTCCTCAGTGGTAGCCTGTACCTCAGGGAAGCATATACCGAACATGAGGGCCCCATGAATGAGGACTGTGGTATGCCAAGTGTAACTGGAATGCAGTATGTGATATGGTATGCCACCCTCAGTGTGTGTGTCCTGTCCATTAGCCACTTTGCATAACATCTGGAGACATATGTTGTGATGTGCAGGTGGATGTGTATGTTGTCAATACTAGAATGGAGAATGATGCTGAATGGCAGTGAGAGGACAATGTAGGCTGTGTGGACCCCCATGTCATCATTAACTACTCTGGCGACTGTATGAAAGGTGTTCAACAGGTGTAGGAGGCATGCTGTGGCCTCAGCAAGACCAACCCAGCTGGCATCAAAGACTGGAGCACAACAAAGACTCAGCGAATGATGTCCACGATGATGTGCCCTATAGCCATGCATAACAGTCCAGTGAGGTGTGTAGGGCAATAGTCCCAGTCGTGCATTGTGGCACCACCTGTGTGGAGTGTTACTGTTGCTGTGTGCCAGTCAGGGGCCACAATGTCTGGTACAAGGCTATTACTGAATATGGTGTCCCAGTGGGGAGACATGCTGCTCAGAGGTCTGTGGACATCACAGCCTGGGATTTTGTAGGGTGACAAGGGGCCTGTGTCCTAGGACATATAGAGTGCAGGTCAGTACAGTGTAGGTGTGACTGCAGGTACACCGCAATGTTCCTGCAAGGAATGTGGCCCCATAGGGAGTGAGAGGGTGTAATGTTAGCATTGAAGCCATCAGACAGCATGTTGCCAACATCACCTGTTACTGTCATGTTCCAGAGTGACAGTTGTATGTGTGAGCAGATGTGGGTATTGCATACGACTACTGACATACCACCATAATGCCTTGTGGTACATCTCAGAATGTGTCACAGTAATGTGTACGTAGCTAGTTATGGAGTATGTGATGAGGGATCCCGTGGCCCTACCAAGGCTGACCAGTGTGTTACCCCACCCATGGGAATGTACACCACTGTGCAACAGCCCCCACCTGTTGTTGTAAAGTATGTCCGTGGGACCGCACCCCCAGAGTGTCGTCTGTTATCTGGTGTGTACCATCATGGTTCTGTGTGGAATAACATGAACCATATTGTCGTGTACATGCTAATGAAGTGCACTGGGGTATGTCTCAGCATTTGCATGTGCATTGTCCACCTGCACGTGTGTCACGACAACAACTACCACTGTCATATGGCATCTGTAGTTGGTGTTGTAATACTCATCTACTGTGTATGCCTTGAAGTGTGTGGTGCCGGTATGTAACTAACAAGGGTGAGTAGCATATGTTCGGATTCCACCAATGAGGGGATAACTCCAGATGTGGAACAGCAGTCACATGTTGGTAGTGTCCATGTCAAGGATACTGTTGGTCTTGGAGGTGGTGTATGGGTCGAACCAGCCGAGTGGAGGTTATGACTCACGCACAGCATACGCCTAATGTGTCGGTACATGTGCGGCTATCACAGTTAAGTGTGGGTTACTGTCAGTCTCACATCAGTAGCAGCAGTAGTTGCGGACACAGTTATATGCACGTGGAGCACCTGTGATGCATTGTGCTAAGTAACCAGCCGGGATGTGTGTACAACATAGTGGAATATGGGGACACCTCAGCCATGGGTGTGCCAGTCCAGGTACGTGCCTGAGTGGTACGGTCTGTCTATAACCAGTCATTGCAGGTGTGCTCTGCAGAGCCAAGAGGCAGGTCCCAGTCACTGCAGAGATATTGAAGTGGTGCAGTATCAGGTGTTCCTTGCCTACGTGCATCACAGAGGATGATGTCAAGCATGGTGTGACATGACCACATGCTTCGCTAGCCAGTTCCTGTTCTGGTGGTGACTGTTATTGGACACTGTACAAGACAGGCAGTATAAAAGCAGCAAGAGTCCAACATGTGATCCATACTCCCAGGGCTGACAGGTGCAGGTCAACTGTGTCACAGCATCATGTTGTTTGACCAGGTCTGTCAAAGTGGACGTATACTAGATGTCTGTGGAATGACAGCAGAAGCATGGACAACTGTTGGGAGTGACACAGTCATTCGTAGTACAGTGGTAACAGGTCCGGATGACGGCAAAATGCTTCCCAGGGCTTGGACCACACCATCAGGGCTACAGCACTGGTGAGCTATTGTATGTCCCTGCACACATAGTCTGTGCCCTGAGATACAACTTCAGTCACACAAACATGGAAGATGAGTCACATCATACCTGCTGAGTTGTGGCATGTGTGCATAGGTTATGTTGCAGAACCAGTTACTTGACAGCAGGATGTAAGTGACTATCGCCTTGTGTAGCCTGCTGAGTGGAACAGCAGTGTGACCGCCAACAGTCACCTAAGACAGGTGTGTTGTGTATGTTATGACACCCTATTGGCTGTATGTGATGGGCACACGTGTCTGTGGGCTATAGGTTGGTGTGGTTGTGTTTGGCGATGTGGGCTGTCATTGGTACCCACACAGAGTATGAAGGGGTACTGTACAAGGTGTCTCCATATGTGTGGCCTGTGGTGGGGATCATGTGGGACTATGTGATGTGTGGGATGCGTTGCCAATGTTGCACATCCCCACATGACTGTCAGGTGCAGTCAGGGTTGGTGACAGTATAACCCCCAGCAGGGCTGCATATGTGCATCCCCCACAGGCTGTACTGTTGTATGTTGGGAGGTGTGCATTGACTGTGTACATGAGAATAGCTCTATTTCCACATGTACAACATAGTCATCATAGTGACAGGCAGTAGCACTGGTACGTGCCAGTTGGACATGCCTGTATATAAGTGGTACATGCCAGGTGGACACGCTGTATAAACCACCATGTCTCACAAGGTATGTGAATGATGTGTGTACGACGGCTGTTGTACTGTTAGCAAGCTGGAAATGTATGGACAGACAGTGTACCTGTGAGGACTGGTGTGAAATGGGTGCTAAACTAATCAGTAGCTCATAACATGCCAAGAAGCTCTGAACAAGTGCCGAGCATGCCCATACATTACAGATAGGGTGTTGGATAATATCAACCCACAAGTGTTGATGACAGTCATGATTGGTGGCACCGCATCAGAGCACTGCCGGGTATGGTCTGCAAGTCCATGTACCATTATCAATGTAGATGTTAGCAGTACAGATGTACAAGACAGTACGGATGTTCGGCTACAAATGCCTTTGTATGTCATAGGAGTGTTCTACTAGTGGCCTGTTGACAGACTCACAACTACTAAAGGTGCTACAGTGACATGTGCATATCACACGGTGTCAACTACAGTAAACCAGGGTTAATGTGTTGTACCCCACCCGCATTGTAGCCCATACCACACAGACAAATGTCAGCCATCTGTGTATGTGAGGATGTGAATGGCCATGACCTATGGGCAATAGTTGTCACAGTGTTGTGAACAACATACAGAATGGGCTGTGTGTGAGGTGTGTGACATATGTGCACATTCTGGTGGATGATATCAGCAATGACACCACTAGGGGAATACCCCCATACCCATTAAGAAACACCTAGGCTGTGGTCAACATTATGGACATTGTGTTAGGGATGGTGTAGTGTAGTGCACCTCCCTGAGCTGGAGACATCTCCCGGGCCCTTTAGGTAGTCATCCGAGGTACCCATAACATGACAGGGTGGTATCCATGAGCACGGAGATCATTGGACAGGCATACACAGCACCCATGAGACCAATATTGGAATACACATCACCCTCCATTGGTAGGGCCCATGCGTGGATGACCGATACCAGCCTCCACAATACTGACCTCCAGTATGCAGCATGCTATCCACCTTGCATACAGACATATGCCACACTATGCTGTTAGACATGCTACATGTCCATAGCCTGATCTGAAAGACATATGTCATGGACAACCACCATCATACGACTAGGATGGCCACATGCTGGACAGATCCCTGTGCCATACCTGTGACATACTCCCGCCATACCATGCAGCCCTGTCCACATAGCTGCACATATCATCCCTGTCATACATGGTGTGATGGCCGTATGGTAGATGTAGTATCAACTATCTGGATCAGTAATGTGTCACTGATGCCCCTCGCTGTGGTGTAATGGGTGTTGGATACAGCTAGGAAACCCAGCCCATACATGCTATAGCCGATAACCTTACCTGAGAATGACATCCGACTAGCCATTGTCCCATGTCTATCACATGTGCAACACAGGTGATCCGTGGCAGGATGTTGAACAGCTGTACAGTGCAGTGTAGATGTCTATGGCTAAACAGATGCATGTACAGGTTTCCATGCGTGCTTGGTGCATTGTCACTTCCCAAGTCCAGTAAGGCTGTGCCTGTGTTGATATGTGACATATACACAGCATCAAGGTCAACCGCATTACATCAGGCATGTGTAGATAGGTAAGAACACCAGTGCAGGCAAACAGACATGCCCACATGGAGACAGACGTCACATGCAGTAGGAACATTAATGAGGTGACACACATATATGGGGATGATATCCAATGCGTACTGGGTGTTACATGTGTGTGACACATACATGCCAGTCGTGTTAGTGTCATGTTGATTTGCAAAGATAACTGTGCAGATGTGCTAGAAATGTATGTGCAGCAGTATCACTGTACATGTCTGTAAATGTGACCTGTCACCTTCATCATGTCTTACAGATAATGCCTCGAACACGCCTTCCAGCATACAGCCGACAGGAGGATGATGTCGTAATCCCGTACCTCCATGAGAACTACAAGGTGTTATTTAGCCATGTGCCACAGCATGCACACCAGCGGGACGACCTGTGTCAGGATCTTCGCAGGAGGGTGAACCAAGAGGGCTGCCACAACTGCACCTACCATCAGGTGCGCAGACGCTGCACGGACTTGATACGTCATGCAAAACAGCGTGCCACTGCAATCACCAGGGAACAAAGTGGAACAGGTGGTGGGCCACCAACCCAGCCTCCACTCATACACACAGAGGAGCTACTGGCCAGTCTGGGAACACCCTCAGAACAGCCCCCACAAACACTAGCTGCCATCGTGGAGGTGGGTGCCTCCCAACCAATGAGCCTGGAGTTGCCTGGTAAGTCAGTACTGAACATATGGCCAGTATATCCCACGCACATGCATGTGTCAGTGTACATCATGTAATGTAACAACATATGCAAGGTATGTGGACACACATGTTTTATGCTACCCTGTGTATGCACCATACCTCTGAACTGTACAGGTATTTGCAGGATGTCCAGATGTCTGCCTCATATTGTCATGTGTTCCCCTTAATATCTGTCCCTTTCTGGCAAATAGCTGAGGAATGGAGTCATTAAATGATGACATACATTTGTGTTTACGACTGCACATTCCGTGTAAAACCCATGTGCATGCAAACCTATTAGTCTAGCAAATTGCTAAGTTTGTAAGAGCAATATGTCACAGTTGTCCCTATATGTCCCCCATCATAGTAGGCTTTGTCCACATTTATTGTTCTAAGAGGTTGAGAGGTATGGTATGCACACATGTGCTGACTATATGCTATTGTACAGGCGAATGTGTTAACTTGCACTGTGCACCCTGTGGCTGTCATACAGTCATGGATAATGTTCATACTGCTGTGTCACCCTATACAGGTACCTCTGGCATGCCGCACAGATAAGAGTCTGTTGCAGGTGAGACTGTCATCGGTATCAGGCATGTCAAAGCATATATCTATTCACCATGTGGCCAGTTAATACATGGATATACAGGTCGCATCACCCATCATCCACACAGGCCACCCATGTGCAATATATACAACTGAAATGACACACAGACATGAAACTACAGTATTTGTCATTGCTACATGTGTGTCCAGCTGTGCATACAACAGTGGAGGTGTTCTATTATGGAGGCATATGTACTATACAGTGGAACAAAACGTGTGGTACACAAACCAGGACCGCACAGTGAGAAGTGATATGGGCAGACCACAGGCGTCACCATTGTGTTATATGCCCCTGCAATGGTTTCACACATTGTGATGTTCCATCCGACATGTCTGAGACAGGTAGCGTTTTGGTTGCAATATTGTCACAATTTCCCATAACCCATACCCCACATACCACACATACACCTGTTGTCTGCATAGCCCTGTGGATGGTGACATATCCAACATCTATGGGTGTATGTCATATGGGACAACACAGACATGTGTGATAGATGGCCATCACATACATGACCAACACATGTGCACACATGGCCATGGAGGATGGCCAGAGACACGTAGCCACACAGAAGATGGGATGTGGATACACCCTGTCCCACTTTGTCCACACATGGTCCAATTACAGCCATACTAGACCGATTGTACAGGAGATGTGGTCCGCTGCACATCCTAAATGCCTGTGCATAGCTAGTGGAGGTGTCAGTGACGTGTACCTCATAAGATGTGTTGAACATGACGTCTGTGTCATAGCATGACGGTAGTCACCTTTACAGATTTCACTGACAGTGACACCAGGCCACAGATACTGTACTTTTTCCCTGCTGCCGTAGGACATCACTGTTAGCTGTGCACCTTGTGTGCATGGTACATCAATGTCATGTGTGAAATGGTGATGTGACAGGTCCGCTATGTGTGGACATGGTTGCCAGGCAGCTAGCACTCTGTAGTCATTGTGCAGGGGTGTCATCTGTATGTCCTCCAGTGACCTGTCACATGACACAGCATGGTTTGGTGTGTATACACCTCAGTATCGTAGGTCACAATCCACAGGTATGTCATGGGTATGCATGTAGTTCTGGATATGCAATGCGTACGTAACATGCACTGTTTAGCAATATAGACACCTCATGATGCCATGCAATGGCACAGTGTCTGTACATCACACTGTACAGCAATGTAAACGGCTCACAGTCCCCTACCATGCCCATGCACATTTGCTCAACATGCATTCTATATGTAGGGCATGTGGACAACACCGCAATGTGATACCCAGTATGACACTGTACATATGTCAGGACACCATTGTGTTAGGCATGCATGCATGTCAATGCATGCGTCAGCAGATTGCATGTCAAGGTCACGTCAGCCATGTGTACTGTTATCCTGTTCTGGTCCACATGGTATATCACGGGGATGCATGCATACTACCATGATCATGTGAATTGCATGGATAATGATATGACACCTGCCTGCTGTAGTGTGCATTCCAGGGGGTATGCTTACAAACACTATTGATGTCTGAGCTGCATGCTGTCAATTGTATCACAAGCATGCTGCATGCCATCTGTCATATCACATGCATGGTGTGTGTCAGTGTGTATGTGTCAGTGTGTGTGTGTCAGGGTGCGTGTGTGTGTCAGGGTGTGTGTCTGTGTGTGTGTGTGTGTGTGTGTGTGTGTGTGTGTGTGTGTGTGTGTGTGTGTGTGTGTGTGTGTGTGTGTGTCAGTGTGTGTGTTTATTGCAATTTAGAGTCTTTCTTTGCATTCACAGGTGATGTAGGTGCATTACCCTCCTGCGGTCCTTCTGATAGTGTCTCCACAGATGCTAGCAGTGATGAACATATGCACGAAGCACAGGCAGGGATGTCAGGGGCTGAATCTGTGCCAATGGTTGCCATCCCAGCTATGTCCCCCTCTTCCCCGCACACACTTCAGCTGCCAACACATACTGCATCTACAGTGGCCATAGAGGAAGGACAGTCAGTGTCTGTTAGCATTGAACAGGAATGTGTGGTGGCTACAGAAGGTGTGTCTCCACACCATGGTGGCAGTATACTGACTGCAGCTGTGCCACACAGGCATGTGGCTGGTGCTGCTCGTAGGAGGACCTCTGGCAGACATGCACCTGCAGGACATAGCGCAGCAGCTGGGATCACCAGACACATGTTCCAGACTGTAATGGCTGCACAGGCATGTGCCGAATGGCAGAACAGAGAAGGGCAGAGGCTGCAGAGGGCTGCTATCAGTACCCTAAACAACAACATCCAGGCATTGGCAGGTGCTCAACAGCAGCTTGCTGATGTTCTGGACAGGCGATTGGGTGACATGGTCAGAATCCTCGACCATGGCATGGCAATCCGCGAGCGTGAGCTGTCTGTGCTGGAACATCTGGTAGGGGTGAGGCGTAGGCCACATGGGCATAGGCCAGCTACACCACCTAGTGCAGGTCAACATGAGCATGCCACCTCACATGGCCACTCCCATAGAGCCGGTAGCAGTAGCAGTGCAGCTGGTGCTGCGCTGTCCACACCAGGTCACAGAAGGCCACGTGGACGTGGCCCTGGACGTTCCCGGTGGGGACACGGTTCCAGTGGCCATGTGTCGTCGGACAATAGCCATTCTGTACCTCTGCCTGGTAGTGCCCATGCAACCCCTGGCAGGCACAGGACACGTGGCTGTGTCCGGTCACAGTGAGCTGTACAACCTGGTCTGTACAATCTGGAGCTGTCCATAATACCCTTGTGTAGGCCTCACAAATGACAGAACTGTGTGCAAACACAACTGTAGGGCTCCACAACACCCACATGCATACGGAACAGACATGTCCATTCAAATCATCGGCCCTTACCCACACACATAATGTCATCCATTGGTGCAGCCTATACCCCTGGCAAACAGTAGCACCCTGTGCATATGATGAAGCCTGTGCCACATCCCTGTCATCCCCACCATCAGCGCAGGGATATGCTTAAATGGTCTGATGCACAGGGCGAACAGAATAGTGAGAGGTGTATCTAACATTACTTGTGTATGCATATTGAGGGATGTGTATGTTGCATTGGTTGTGTGTGAATACTGAGTGCAGGGATATGCTCAAATGGTCTGATGCACAGGGTGAACAGAATAGTGAGAGGTGTATCTAACATTACTTGTGTATGCATATTGAGGGATGTGTATGTTGCATTGGTCATGTGTGAATACTGAGAGATGTGTATGTGACATCAGTGGTGTACTGTCGACATGCACCAGTCATACCATGTAGTCCAGGTGCAGCATGCATTGTGATATGTTCACAGTATGTGTTTCGGTTACAACAGTAACAGCATGTTGGTAATGATGCCCTGGTTCCCTCCTATGGTGTACTGGCATGTGCCTACAGGTAGCAGTGTTTTCAGTCCCCCATGTGTAACCGTGGAGTACTCACAGGCACGTATGGCAATATCAGCATGCTAAACGTACCTTCAACCTGACTGTTGGAAAGTCGAACATGACACAGATGTCCGCACATATACTGCACCTGAAGCATGTGGTAAGTTGAACAGGCTACAGCGGACAGAGATGTGACATACATACTGGGAAACATTACAGGTATGCTGACATGGTGCAGGGGTTGTACACAGCGGTCTGGCCAATGATGACGTTAGAGGCCACCTGATAGCATGAGGCCACACTGTGTAGCAGTAATATCCTGTCACAGTACAGGAACATGGCCACATTCATGGGGTCTACAGCACTATAATGCACACCCCATAGTGTTGAGGTGTGGACGATTGCCTATGTGGTCATCACCCTCCCAGTACTTTGCACCCACATGATGTGGCACAGAGAAGGAACATGCACAGGTAGCCAATACGGCTGGGACCGATGGCATCAACAGGGTAGTAGACTGCATCAGCATGAGGGGTTAGTCACCATGAGGGGTTAGTGATCTTGTTTCCACTGTATGGTAGCATACACCCTCACACCAAGCACCAGCAGCCATACATACATACACACACACACTGTGGTGACCAGATATGTGTGTACGGATAGCCGATGTGTGTGATGCACCACACCTGCCAACATCATGCTTTCCACACTGCAGTATGTACAGATTTCTACAACGGTGTACAGGGATGTGTAACAACTGGGACGTAGTACCCACCATATGTGGCATTTGTGGTCACACAAGCGGACACACATGGCAGTGCTGGGAATGATACACCTGCCATATGATGAGCCGTTTGATAGACATGCTATGGTAATGTCCGCAGTATGTGTACCAATGCTATGTCTGGCAATTGTGTGGCTATATGCACACAGGAGGATGTCAGTGTTGCATGTGTCACGACATAAAGTTGGTAACATCTGACCGCTGTGTATGCGTTATGTCATCACTGTCAAGTAACAGTGACATAGCGTACTGTTTGCATATGGCATGGTAGGATGGCATGTGAAGCACCTGTGAGCCATCCCCGGCACACATACATCTACACAGGTGAATCACCACTTTATGTACACACATCCCCCCATACGTGATGTACAACCAACCGTACTGTCTGTATGTCACCATATACAGGTGTCAATGATGGGGCTGCATTGCGACTGCATGTTGTAGTTAGGCACAGCTGTGTTATGGACATCGGCCACTGCACATGCATGGTTGCTGCATGCACAGTACAGATTGTACATGTGCATTGGTCCTACATGTGTCTCCTGTAGCTATGCTTGTATGCATTGCTATTGGTGGACATGTGTGTTGCCATACATAACACATGGACTGTGGTATGATATCAAGGGTGTCATGGGCGACTACTACAGGGGAATGTGTCCTCCGTCAACATTGCTATCTCCTGTACTGTGAGCATTCAACAGATAAAGACCCACCTTCCATTTGTGTGCATATGATTGCTTAGGCCACTGTTCTGCACGGGGGACAGCAAAGGCTAAGCTATGTACATATGTGTTGTGTGTGTGGTCCATGCACACATCCACTACAATCACATGTATGACATATCCAAACATGTGTGTTCGTTGGTGTACAGCAACACTCATCTGTCACAGCTGTGTAAGACCCGGGGCCCCTGGTATGTCTTGAGCTGCCCTGGTCATGTATAGTGGTATAATTGCAAGGCATAACACCTGTTGGAACCCTGTCAATACATGTGTACTCTGCACAGTTGCTGTAGGCCTCTGTACAGTCCACTGGTCTTGTGTCACACAGTGTTGTGGTAATGTATGGCTGTGTATTACTGAAGCAACGACATGGTGATGTCTCAAGGGCTACAGTGTAGACTGCGGTGTGTATGTCTGTGATCTGCACCTGTGACAGCTGTGATGGCAGCTGAGTGTGTACTGGTCACTGCATGTGTGTGACCGCCCTGTGCATGGGGACAGTTATACCTTACTGTGCCCTTCTGTGTTTAGATTCCGTCTGCATGCAGGACGGCCTGCCCTGTGTGTGGGGACAGTTATACCTTACTGTGCCCTTCCGTGTTTAGACTCCATCTGCATGCAAGATGGCCCTTTGCAACTGCTAAGTGTGTGAGCATGCCCAGTATGCTGTTGTGTAGATGGACACACATGACAGTCCAAACTGAGCCCTTGCATGTTGAGACTCCATCTGCATGCAAGACAGCCCTGTGCAACTGCTAAGTGTGTGAGCATGCCCAGTACACCGTTGTGTAGATCGACATACAGTACAGTCCGAACGGACATGTATTACTAAGCGTGTGGCCATGGCCAGTGACACCTTGTGTCAGTGATGTCCCTCTGTGCATGGGCATGGCCGTTGACATCCTGTATAGCCATGGTGGTCATCCAGGCAACAGATGTCCATTTTCAATGTCACGATGGATGCCTACCGAGTACACACTGGTCGACTATCTTGAAGGGTGTACTGTCTGTGGCGCGTCCCATGTCTATGTCTTGTTGTGGTGCTCTGTAAATCTTACGTTGCCTCGATCACACAACTGCTGTGTGTTTGTCTATGTCTACCATGGGACGGTAATATGTCTGTATGCTTTCAGACTGATCACTCTCTATACAATCCCTGTCGGCATCTTTGTCAGTGCGGATGATGACACATGTCTAGAAATATGCCTCTGGGACTGCTGTGTTTATTAATCTCAGTAGCGCGTTCTGTAAATGCGTCATGCTGTAGTGTGATAGGGTAGTTAGGTGTATGTTTGACTCCCAGCCCTGCCAAGTGTGTGTGTGTGTGTGTGTGTGTGTGTGTGTGTGTGTGTGTGTGTGTGTGTGTGTGTGTGTGTGTGTTTGCGCGCATGCTCCCATCTGCCTGGGGACTCAGTCTTTCTTTTAGATGCCTCACACCATGGATATTTCCTACCGACGTCTTAGCCTTTGCGGATGATGACACGCACCTATATGTTTGCCTCTGGGACTGCTTTGTTTAGTAATCTCGGTAGCGCGTTCTATAAATGCGTCATGCTGTAGTGCGATAGGGTAGTTAAGTGTATATTCAACTCCCAGCCCTGCCAAATGTGTGTGTGTGTGTGTTTGCGCCCATGTTCCCATCCGCCAGGGGACTCAGTCTTGCTTTTAGATGCCTCACACCACAGATATTTCCTGTTGACGTCTGTGCCTTTGCGGATGATGACACGCACCTAGATGTATGCCTCTGGGACTGCTGTGTTTAGTAATCTCGGTAGCGTGTTCTGTAAATGCATCATGCTGTAGTGTGATAGGGTAGTTAGGTGTATATTCAACTCCCAGCCCTGCCAAGTGTGTGTGTGTGTGTGTGTGTGTGTGTGTGTGTGTGTGTGTGTGTGTGTGTGTGTGTGTGTGTGTGTGTGTGTGTGTGTGTGTGTGTTTGCGTGCATGCTCCCATCCACCTGGGGACTCAGTCTTGCTTTTAGACGCCTCACACCACAGATATTTCCTACCGACGACTTTGCCTTTGCGGATGATGAGACGCACCTAGATGTATGCCTCTGGGACTGCTGTGTTTAGTAATCTCGGTAGCATGTTCTGTAAATGCGTCATGCTGTAGTGTGATAGGGTAGTTAGGTGTATGTTCGACTCCCAGCCCTGCCACATGTGTGTGTGTGTGTGTGTGTGTGTGTGTGTGTGTGTGTGTGTGTGTGTGTGTGTGTTTCCAGCTGCATGACAATAGTACATTGCTTTTACGGTATTCACTCTCCATAACATCCGTGCGGTGTCTTTGCCTTTGATGCTGCTGTCTGCAGGCTAGACATATGCCTGAGTGAATCCTGTGATCTACTAATCAGGTAGTGCGTTCTGTAACTGCGTAATGCTGTCATGTGGTACAGTAATTACGTTTGTGTTCTGCTCCCAACCCTGCCACGTGTGTTTTGTGTGTGTGTGTGTGTGTGTGTGTATATGTATCTATCTACATATATATATATATATATATATATATACATATAAAACTATATATATACATAAATAAAACTATACATACATACATATATATATATATATATATATATATATATATATATATATATATATATATATATATATATATATATATATATATATATATATATATATATATATATATATATATATATTGTATATAGATATGTATGTTGGGATTATCACTCTTGAATGTGCTGCATTATCTGTACATGATCACCTTGGATGTATGTACATGTGCTATGGCTCTGTGATAGTGCACATACTGTGTGCTGTAGTGATCATGGGTTATACTTGTGTAGTGACCGGTTATTGTGTTGCTGGGTATTACACGGGCATTGGAAACAATGTTAGTACAGCACCTTTGAATGGTCGTATGCACATCTCGGCAACAGTCAGCAGTGGTTATTACATTGGAGGGTGAGTATGGCTCATAACCGTATGTAGTAACTGACAATTCTATGCAACTCAGGTTACATTACAGACTCATGTTTATCCACAGGTTGTGGTACAGATCCCAGGTCTGTATGTGTATACATTGACAGGTGCAGGACTGGGTTGTGCTGGATGCATGGAGGGGTGTCCATGGCCAGTAATGGCGATCTCTACAGCCTGGCAGGTACGGTCTGTGACTGTCCCACAACCTCCTGTATATAGCTGACACATACTGTACCTGTGTATATGCATACACACACACTTACCACAAACAGCTAGGGCTATCACATACACAAACCCATTGCATCACCATTGGGCCATGCAATAACTGTTGTCCCTCACACACACACACACACACCTACATGTACATTGGATGGCTCAATGACAGCTATGTAACAATACACCCTGTGCATATGATGTCACCTGTGCCACTATCTGTGATGTGTAACATTGATGCAGGATCAGACTAACCTGGTGCTGATGCACACGGTGGCTTTATTCCACTGTATTGATGTTAGCATGCTGTTAACACACAGTGTGTTACTTCCAGGTGTATATCAGCAGGCATGATGCATTGCAGCTATGACCATCAATGTAGCATAGTTTACAGCACTGTTAATTCTGATGATGTATTCTCCATCCATGTGCCATTTCACTGATGTGTGTAGTATTAGCAGCATGTGTGTCTGAGTGTGCAGTACGTGTGTGATGCATGTAGTACACATGTATACACTGGCATACACGACATTACACGGGCTTCACCATTCGTACACTAGCTTACTTGTTCTTCCACATGCGCACACGGGCTAACACGCACGCACACATGCTTACTCAGGCTTACTGGTGTGCATGGGTGCAGACACCCTGTGGGCAGGTTTGCAGGTCACATCAGTGGTATCCATGGCGTACACAGTCAGTCTCCTGACGTTCCCTAGGATAGCTCATAACACGCCTCTTCCACTGAGTACTGACAGCAAACATGTGACACTGCTCCGGTGAGATTACAGTGTTTTATACATACACACTCATGTTGTCACCTATCTTCTACTCTAATAGTCCCCTTATCCTACACTACACTGTAGAGGCTTGGCCCATATGGCATGACATGTTGTGATTCACTATCCTCAGCCTCACTTGCATCAGATTGCCTACAAATGCTTCATTACATCTCTGACAGAGCGCTTCCACACATAACAACTAGTACACAGCAGCCATGTTGTCTCCAGCTTGCCATTCATCTGCATGGTGTACTAACATCTAACTAAACCTACATTTTGTATGTATATTATACATATTTGACTTGTTTTGAAGCGCAGAGCATTCTCGTGGCGCTGCGCTACGCTTCCACACCGGAGATCGGGGGAGGACAACTACTGTTTTATTGATATCCAGTGGACAAAGATGCCACTGGCCTTGGGCTTGGACATTGGCATGCTTCTTTGACTGTATTCCTACTTCATTTTGTTCCAAGGGTCTGAAAGTCAAATGGAGGCTTGTTTATCAAGCTTTAACAACACAACAGAATTTTTACAGTTTACATTTAAACATGACAAAAATAGAATAGATTACTTAGATGTTTCACTTAGAAAAGATTACGATAGGAGAATGTATTTGTCCAAAATTTATAGAAAAGAAACATATTCAAACATGTACCTCCATTTCACTAGTTGCCATCCGAACCATCAGAAAAAATCTGTAGTAAAAGGGCAACTTGTAAGGGCAGCTCATATGACTTCTACAGAAGATGAATTTGAAAGTGAATGTGCATTAATAGTTAATTTTTTCACACAGAGGGGCTACCCAAGTGATTTCCTGAGGGAAATATTAATGGAAGTGAAATTTAAAAGAGCTGAAGGTACATATGTTCCCATATTGAGTTTGGAAATTCAAGTGAGACAATCAGAAGGAGAGAATGATCTAAAGGCTATGATTAATGGAACAACGACATACGATGAGAACCAAGGTTGTAAATTTATTTGTACTTACAACCTGGACTCAAGGTTAATTTTTAATATTGTTTTGAAGAACTGGGATTATTTGTTAAATGACAACCTGTTTAAAAGTCTTTTACCCAGTAAACTGAAAATGATCTTTAAACGAGGGAAGAAACTAAAGGAAATTTTACAGAGGAAGAGTGGTACCTTCATGATACAAGCAGGTATGCACAAATGTTGTATGTGCAACTGCTGTAAATACATAGAGGAAGGAAATAAATTTACTATAAATGGTAAACAGTATTTTTCAGCATTAAAATACAATTGTAGCAGTAAACAGGTAGTTTATTTAGCAAAGTGTGTATTATGCCAAGCATTTTACATAGGAAAGACAGATAGGAAGTTTGTGGATAGGGTGAGAGAACATATCTACAACATTAATGCGATGAGGATGGAAAATGCTTTGGCTAGGCACACAGATGCATTCCCAGGTCACAATTTCAAGTTTAGAGTCATAGACCAAGTAACTTCTGACAGTAGAGGAGGGAATGATAGTTTATTATTAGAAAAAAGAGAACTTTTATGGCAATTAAGAACCAATGCCTGTAGGTTCCCAGGCATAAATGAGACGTGTTCTCTCAAATGTATTTTAAGGCTTAAAAATTTGGAGAGATGAGAGTCCCCAAGTTAGTTTGGTTTTAAATGAATGAAAGCATTTAAATAAATATTTATAATAAATAATAAATGTTTATCAGAATGATTGGAAGTAGTAGTAAAAAGTTTAAATGTAAATAATTTTAACTTTTAATTCTTAACTTAATTAATTCATTAATTCTCAAATGCCAACACTCCTTTCTAATACTTATAGTGGTAAGGTAACTTTCTAGGTCATATTTTATTTTCTATAATACGTTATGGTAGGTACCTAGAGTTTAAACAGTAAAAAGTAAAAAGTGAAATAAATTTCTATTTTAATTCTTTTTTCAGTAGGAATGGGTGGTATTTATGTATATTTTTTATGTAATTTTTTATGTAATTGTTGTATCAGGCATTGAGATTTCAGGTATTCATATTGCCAGACACTTTTATGATTAGTTGTTAAAAGTGAATTTAGGACATTGGATGGTTTGTTAAAAAGATTGCCCGTATAATGCTAAGTGGAACAGTAAACGTCAGTGTGTTTGTATTCTGTATTATTAATGGAAGCTAACAAGTTGATTTGATGATTTGATTTATTATTTGCAAATATTTATTATCATTTGTAAATACTTGTAAACATTTTAACAGTTTTAACACTGTGGTACACAATAGATAGTGCATAGAATGTTGTATACAGAGTGTCAGTATGGTGTTGCTTTAATGATCTGATTATTGGAAAACCTAATTGTATTAGTTAATTAAGTTAATTAACTATATAAGTGATTTTCAGCTAGTGGCGCTTCGTTTTTCTGATGAAGTTGGGGCAGGCGCCCTGACGAAAATTGCATGTAAAGTGAACGCATTTTAAGTTTTAAAATAATAAATTTTGCCTTTCAAGAAGGAAATATTCGTGATTTTTGCAGTACAGCAATACTGGAAGATTATTGCCTTTGACATTTGGTATCGAACTTTAAGTGGAGTTGGTTTTTGGTGCGTGGTGTATTCCTACTGTATTTGTAGCTGTCATTGCTTCGTTTAGCAACGTGCAGAATGTTAGTCGCCTAACATCCGGGTACATTTCTGCACATAACTCTGCTCTTGCACGGACAGCTTACTGTTTCATGTATCGCATATTTACATCATTTGTATAGCTTTCACATACAAATGGGGTATGTTGCAAATCCCAACATTGTCCATGCAATGTTCGTGTTAATGGCGGTCTTGCATGCCCCTATGGATGTTTGCTGAATAGCCTGGCAGTCATCTTTCCTTGCTGTACTCTCACTCAATCCATACACACTGGAGGCTTTGTGTATCATGGCCTAGGCTTTGCTGTATGCTATGTCTATTTGTGGTGTATGCATGGCTGTGGGTATGTCCCACTGTCATCATTGGTAAAGGTGACAGCCCTATAGGTACTTCATGTAGACTGCTGTATCATTTGACATGTCAGCACATACCTGTGGCCAATACCGAACTTCCTACTGCAGCACTTTTCATACCTTCTGAGTTATCTTGCAGTCGATAATGCTGTTTCCTCAGACATGTATCTGTTTCTGATCATACCTCTCAACCTCCTAGAGCAAAACATCTGTACAAAACCTAACATGATGGGGGGACAAATAGGGGCAGATTTTAAATATTGCTCTTACAAACGTAGATAGTTGACAGTATAATAGGTTTTGCATTAGTATGACTTTTCTGAAGGATTTGGGGTCTTAAACTCAAATGTTTGTCATTTTTAATCACTTCAGTTCTCAGGTATTTGCCAGACAGGTACAGATTGTAAGAGGAGCACACCAAACATATGAGGCAAACATCTGCACATTCTGCGAGACACTGTACAGTTGCGAGATATGTTTCTGATACAGGATATCAATTTTCTTACACCAATACACACAATATATGGCGCCATCACAGGCCAGATGCCATTACATTCCTATTGCAGGACACACCCACCCAGAGGGTTGTATTCCTCACACAGGCCAACAGGTGCTTATCCACACTAATTATTCTATCATGTACCTTATGTGTACACCGGTATTTGCGCTTTCCGTCAGTGGCAGAGCTCACATACGAGTATGGGGGACTGGACACTGTATCGGTGACACTGCATGACACCCTGAGGGACACATGTCTTTTGAGTCTATTAACCTTCCACATTGACTTTCACAGGGCATACGTTGTCATTCACATTTGTTGAAATACATGCTTTTGACTTGTACATGTTTTGTCATTTGTACATTTATTTAGGACGGGTTACCTTCATACCTCTCACCTGTACACATTATGGGTAAACGCCCTGAGGTTTGACCTATGATTCTGTTACATTTGTCATAATAATGTGCCTTTCTGGTAGATTGCTGGCAAGGCATGACGGACTGTGCGGTTAGGTAATAATGACTGACATTTCTATTTCGTGATTACTAAATCTCATAACATTCGTATTCCTGACTACGCCATTATTCTATCAACGTTCTGACTTTGTCTGGGGTATATTTAATATAGTCCCTATTTGTATTTCATGTACTATGCCTTAGTCCAGCTGTCTTCTTCTGAAAGTTTGGCAGGTATGGTTACCATCTTAGTCATGCGCATGTCCATCCATGATAATCACCTACATGACACTGATATAGGTCCCTACATCTTCCCCCAATGGTTTACACAATATCCAGTAGATGGGTTGCACCTTTTTGGAGAATATAGGCGTGTGCTATACCCACATAGGTATATTGATCACTCCCATGGGGCGTACCTAATAGATCTGTGCCAACCAGCACCTAGGCCCATTTCTGCATACCCATGATTCCCATACCTGACACACCTCCACAGTACCCATTAGACATGTTTAATGTGAGCGATAATAAAGTGTGAAGACACTTCTAAGCACTCCCCACTCTCCGGATACCAGGTCATATGTCATACATTCTATCGACCCATGTGTTATTACCCTTGCACCTGCTACTGTTGCATGTACAGCTATATCATAGTTGCAGCTGTGACATCTTTTGCATCAATGATGGTTCGCACTTCGTACAGGATCAATTTTTGGGGTCCTGCAAAGGACACCTATATTCATGTTTAACGTGTAGAACTTGCAGGCCCTGTCACACTGGTACTTTCCGGGCAATGGTTTGGAAAGGAGCAGTGCATTCACCTTTCATGCATGCCTGTCTGTCTATCCATAATAGCTATACCATGACCTATTTATGTACATGTGTTATATGTACAGGGACATATGTTTGTTGTGTATATATCTATTCATGTATCGTGTGTGTATATATATATATATATATATATATATATATATATATATATATATATATATATGTACATATATACATATGTCTGTACTTTCCTCATTTCATAATTTGCTTTGGTTTATGTCTGGGGATATATGTGTGTGTATATATATATATATATATATATATATATATATATATATATATATATCCATATCATACCTTTCAACTGTACAGATTTTCGCTGCATGTACAGCTGTTTGCCTCTTATCTTTGGTCCGTTTTTCATAACCTTGTGTCTATCTGGCAGTTTAGTGGCATATCATTAAAGACTGACGTTGGTAAATAATGACAAACATTTCAGGTTACGACTTCATACCCTTCAGAGAATCCATGCTAGTGACACACCTGTTATTCTATCCACTTTCTCTGTTTGTTAGGGCAATATCTGGGGATTGTCCCTATTTGTACCAGTTGTTTTCATGGCTTTGTCCGGTTTCATACTTTACGGAGTTAACAGGTATGAGCCATGTACATAGAACGTGGAGGAAACAGCATTCATTTGCTATGCTGTGAGCGGATTACACACGCGCAAGCGGCACTTGCATATCCTTATTGTGAGTTACATATGTTTCATAGATATTTGTGCTTACGTGGACTTTCATAATTCTGACCGTAACAGTTACATATCTGTATTCCGGTTTATGGACTGCTGCGAAACACACATTCACCTTTACATATTTAAATGTGTGTACAGCACAAACGCATTCATTACACTTTAAAGTTATATGTGCAGTGGTGGTAGGTCAACCGGGACTGCATTCACGTTGGACGGATGCCGGAACCACTATTCTATCGGTGTTCTCCCTCATTGATATGCATACCCATACTACTTATCTACATCAACATACGCCTCACCGCTTCACCTACAACACAGGCATCCATTCTCCTGCTGGGAAAAACGCGGTACTACATATTCTACATTCCCTATTGCCTACTGCTGTGGACCCCAGCTGCATTGTTAATCACTCCAAGGATATGCAGAACACCAAGGCATATAGTCCTGACACTTACAGGTCTTTGATTGTCAGGGTGTTCATGTAGTGATCTGGGTTTAGGCTTGTCCGCCTGGTGAAAGGAACTTCCCTGGCAGAGTTCAAATGTCAGATGAAGCATATGGACAGGGAGTTTCTCCCTATTATGAATTTTTATATGTGTTTATAGACACGGGTGTTTGGGCACCTGTCAGCAGCTTATTCTGTTGGCAATACATATTATGGGTGGGGTTGTTACAGTCCATACTCCACGGTGAGGGGTGTTCCCATTCACATTTGAATATTACCTGTATACAGTCATACAGGGATTATTATTTTGGACATGAAGTGACTACAGGTATGCAGTTGTACATTACACAAATGTGAAGGGTTGTTATTGTAAATATGTACGGACCATACCTCTCAACCTCTTAGAGCACCAAATCTGTGCAAAACCTACACGATGGGGGGACAAATAGGGACACATTTTAATGATTGCTCTTACAAGCTTAGAACGTTCATAGAATACTAGGTTTTGCATTAGCATGACTTTTCTGAAGGATGTGGAGTCTTAAACTCAAGATATTTCTCATTATTTAGTGACGTCAATCCTCAGCTATTTACCAGACTGGTGCAGATTGTCGGAGGCACACAACAACAATATGAGGCAAACCTCTGGTCATTCTTAGGGTTGCCACCTTTTCAAATGCCCAAAGTGGGACATGTTCTGTAGAAATGTCAGATTTTCCAGGACAAAACATACCTACAGCCGTGCATAGTACAGAACTTTACCTTTTTTGCACAAATAAAAGCTTATTCTAGTAACATTTGAATTGTTTATGCTACTTCACATAACATATAGAAGTTTCATATATAAAATAACTGTTTTATGCAACTATTAAAGAAACTTAGGAAATAATTTTGTCCTAAAATCTCAGGACATTTGCTATGTCTTGATTTTTTTCACAGGACACAACTGCCTAAAGAGGGACTGTTACTCGCAAAGAGGGACAGGTGGTAAGCCTAGTCATTCTGCAAATATCTGGACAGTTGAGTGGTATGGTATGAATCTCTGTAATACGCTGTTGTGTTCTGGCACAGCAGTAGCTCAGCATTAAAGACTGCAGTCAGAACATGCTGACAGACAGTTGGGTTTCAGACTTCATACTCTGAACATTAATGCCAATGTGCAAACTGTTATTCTATCATATTTCTATGTTTCTAAGAGCTATCTTTACAAATTGTCTCTGTTTTTGGAACTTTGTCTCACTTGTATTCATGGCTCTGTCCAGATATCTTGCTCACACAGGTTGACAGGTATGGTCGGTCATGCCTGCACACAGTCAGTGTCCCTCACACTTGATCAGGGTTGACCTGTTTACGTCAGTGTCTTCCTCACCCTCATGCCATTTGCCACTATGCGACTGTGTGCATTATATTCTCCCTCCTATTCGTGTCGGGACACATGCATCACGGGAAGGTGTTTTATCCTGGGTAGTAGGCTATGCATGCCCACTTAGGGCTGGACAGTTTCATGGACCTCCACTGCATGTTCTGACTTGTGTCCAGATATCTACAGGATTGGACATCATGTCGTCATACCCATTCTACTATTTACACAGGTTGGTTATCCCATGAGGGATATCCCAAAAATTGGACAAGACCAAAACAAGTCAGATACCGAAGATAATTGTGGCTTTACGAAAATGTGCAGGGGTTTTACATGCAGGAGATACATGGTTTGCAATCCTGACACTGCCTAGGGTGACAATACCTACTACATATGCGTAAGGGTCACTGTGTGTAGCTGTGTCTGCAACAAACCAGTGGACCAAGTACAGCTGGATTTGGTGGATGTTCTGGTATGGAGGCTGGTTGTGTGGTGTGGAGGGTATGCTGGGTAGGCCATTATGCATCCAGGTGTGTTGCGTTTGTTATGGCCAGTTCCATCAGGACCCATCTGTGGGTATGTGACGGTGACATATCTATACATTTGTCTCGCACATTTTCATATTCATATGTTTGTGGGATTGTGTTCTACACTATGGCCTGTCTGCTTGTCTTGCAGTTGTTTCTACATGTGGTTGTGTTTCTTTCCACTTTGCCTGCTGCCCCCTCGTACACCTCCGGTTCACCTTTTCTGCATACGACACAGTATCGCCTTTGAGGATTTTACCATTAACCACCCACCCCTCACACATGCAAATTCATCACACCCCATAGAGCACTACTTTGGTTGTTGGCCCATGACACGGCCAGAGTAACACATTGACTACAGTACATGTGTCGGGTACCTTTATGGTTGTGTGGACTACCCTGCCATGTTTGCTTTCCACATGCTATACCTCACGCACATAGGTACACGCCCATACTTCACTTTCATTACTTGGTTGGTATATCCGGGTACTACCCGTTCGACTGTGTCACATACACATTCGGATTATACCGCTGACTTCCGGATTTTGCCAGCCTGTTGTACTCATTGGTAGGATGGCACCTTTACCTATGTCCAAGCTATTCCTTACACATGTTCGACTGTTGTGGACAATGCCTCCCCACAGTCGATGGTTGTGTTTCCACCTTTTCAAATGGCCACAGTGTGACATTTCCGGTGAACACAGCATATTTTATAGGCCGACACATACCCACGGTCAGTTCGGCAGATAGAACTTACAATTCTTGCCTATATCTAAGCTTATTCTTGTAGCATTTCGGTGTCTTATTCTGTTTCTTATGACATTTATGTAATATACGTTCAGTGAAAAATGTTTAATGCAACTATTACATGACGTCTATGGAATAATTATGTCCTATATTCACTGGACATTTGCCATTTTTACAAGTTTGTGTCAGGACACATCTGCCCACAGAGAGACTGTCGCTCGCAAAGTGGGACAGGTGGTAATCTTAGTCGACGATACGGATCATACTGTTCCTTTTGGCCTACATGTGTCCTTATTGTTATAGCTGTTTATATGCTCCTTCTGTTTCGTTTACATGCGTATGCTACTTCCTATCACATTTGGTATGTGAAATATGGACATACCTTTTGTATGTGACTATTACATGCCTTGTGGGATATGAGTCAGACATATGGTCACTACATATATCTACATTTCTCCTCGTGTATTTTGTTATGGACACATCTGCACAGCTATGTACCCTCCCTCACATTATGGGTCAGCTGGTGACCCTCTCCATTGGGCTGGACGTACATACTGGTGGCGCGCTAACATATGATACGTTTCACTTCCACATGGTATAGCTATCAACACTACGTTGGACTATGGGCACACGGTTTTCCATGTCATTTGTTCAAGGGTTAGGGACCCATTATTCCCTACCATGCATTTGTGTTTGCTTCTTCATTTTCTGTTCACAGGGACTATCTTGCATGCTTTGCATACGTTTCAGTATCCACAGACACTGATAGGTGCGATTACTATTGCAGGTGGAATATAATATTCAGCAGTTTAGGTTGCTCATTGACAGCCGACATTGACACGCCTCCATGCGCAACTTCATTACGCCCCATGCACGCGCACGTTTCCTATGCACATGGCTGTGGCGGCTGCGCGCCTTCGTTAATATGCATATGGCACGACTACTCCATATATATGCCGCACGGTCGGCGCAAGCCTTACATCGGCCTTGCGCCGAGCTTCATGAATCCAGGGGAATAATTAGATGGCCTAAGATAAAAAAATGAAGCTATACAGATTTACCGTCAGCTGTTTTCTCTTTGTGATACATATTATAAATAGTGTATATAATTATGTTACAGCTTTTCACTTTTCTGATGATTTTGTATGCCCTTTCATGATTGTTTTGTTGTTTACTGCCTTAAATAGCATTGTAATTGTTAACTGTCAAATTAATGTGTTTTACAACAGGAAAATAAAATAAAACATTCTTGAAAAAAAACATTTATTATATCTGAATGTTCACAATATCCACAGCCTAACATTAATAAGTACTTTTGGCTCAAAACAGACTTTGTCAGATTGATGCTTACCAACAAAACATGTATTTCTGCAATCACAGAAATCATGTGACTTGAACATGTGCTCTGTTCTTGTGATACTAGCATGTTAAAATCCCAACTAGGATACAGGCATATAAAAATGCAAACATTCAGATGTGACATAGATATAAATATTAATATCTCAATCTCCATTTTAAAGAACTTAAAAATGAATATGTTTAATCCTTCTTCTCTTTTGGCTGTTCGCATTAGGAGTCGCCACAGCGGACCATCTGTTTCCATTTCTTCCTGTCCTCTGCATCTTGCTCTGTCAGACCAACCACCTGCATATCCTCTCTCACCACATCCATAAACCTAATCTTAGGCCTTCCTCTTTTCCTCTTACCTGGCAGCTCCATCCTTAGCATTCTTTTCCCGATATACCCAGCATCCCTCCTCAGCACATGTCCAAATCAACACAAATTCGCCTCTCTGGCTTTGTCTCCAAACCATCCAACCTGAGCTGACCCTCTAATATACTGATTCCTAATCCTGTCCATCCTCGTCACACCCAGTGCAAATCTTAACATCTTGAACTCTGCCACGTCCAGCTCTGACTCTTGCATTTATGTTAAGCCACCATCTCCAATCCATATAACATAGCTGGTCTCACTACCCTCTTGTAGACCTTCGCTTTCAATCTTACTGATACCTGTCTGTCACAAATCACTCCTGACACTCTTCTCCACCCATTCTACCCTGTCTGTACTCTCTTCTTCACCTTTCTTCTACACTCACCATTACTCTGAACTGCTGATCCCAAGTACTTAAACTCATCCACCTTTGCCATCTCTACTCCCTGCATCCTCACCATTCCTCTATCCTCCCTCTCATTCACACACATATATTCTCTTTTAGTCCTGCTGACCTTCATTCCTCTACTCTGTAGAACATATCTCCACCTCTCCAAGGTCTCCTCAACCTGGTCCCTACTCTCACTAAAGATCATAATGTTATCTGCAAACATCATAGTTCACAGGGCCTCCTGTCTGATCTCATCTGTCAACCTGTCCATCACCACTGCAAATAAGAAAGGACTCACAGCTGATCCTTGATGTAATCCCACCTCCACCTTAAACGCATCCATCATTCCCACTACAGACCTCACCACTGTCACACTACCCTCGTACATATCCTGTACCACTCTTACATACTTCTCTCCCACTCCTGACTTCCTCATACAATACCACAACTCCTCTCTAGGCACCCTGTCATATCCTTTCTCTAAGTCCACAAAGACACAATGCAACTCCTTCTGACCTTCTCTTTATTTCTCCATCAACACTCTCAGAGCAAATATCACATCTGTATGATCATTCAATCCTGTAGGAACTTATTTATTAGGGAATATGCGTCAATTATGTCCCCTAGAGTTAACTGTCTTCTTTATCAGCTGTCCTAAAATCAACATCAAGGCAAAGAAAAAAAATTACAGTTCCTGCAAACGGTGCAATATTTATATAATTCATGCAGAAGGTCAGATGGTAGTGGATTTTGCAAAAAGGATGGACATGGCTGTGGTGAATACGTATTTTAACAAGAGGGAGAAATGTAGGGTGACATACAAGAGTGGAGGAAGATGCACGCAGGTGGATTATATCTTATGTATGAGGGCCAGTCTGAAGGAGATTGGAGACTATAAAGTGGTGACCGGGGAAAGTGTAGTTAGGCAGCATAGGATGGTGGTTTGTAGGATGACGTTGGTGATCAAGAAGAGGAGGAGGAGTGTGAGGGCAGCACCAAGGATCAAATGGTGGAAATTGAAAAAGGGTAATTGTGAGGTGGAGTTCAGGGATGAGTTAAGACAGGCACTGGGTGGCAGTGAAGAGTTACCAAATAGCTGGGTAACTACAGCAGAGCTAGTAAGGGAGATGGCCAAAAAGGTGCTTGGTATGACATCTGGACAGAGGAAGGACGACAAGGAGACATGGTGGTGGAATGAGGAAGTACAGGAGAGTATACAGAGAAAGAGGTTGGCAAAGAAGTGGGATTGTCAGAAAGATGAAGAAAGTAGACAGGAGTATAAGGAGATGAGGTGCATGGGAAAGAGAGAGGTGGCGAAGGCTAAGGATAAGGCATATGAAGAGTTGTATGAAACGTTGGCCACTAAGGAGGGAGAAAAGGACCTGTACTGATTGGCTAGACAGAGGGACCGAGCTAGGAAAGATGTGCAGCAGGTAAATGTGATAAAGGATAATGAGGGAAACATACTCACAAGTGAGGAGAGTGTGTTGAGGAGATGGAAAGAGTACCTTGAAGAGTTGATGAATGAAGAGAATGAGAGGGAGAGAAGGTCGGATGATGTGGGGATAGTGAATCATGAAGTACAGTGGATTAGCAAGGAGGAAGTAAGGATAGCTATGAAGAGGACGAAGAATGGAAAGGCTGTTGGTCCAGATGACATACCTGTGGATGCATGGAGGTGTTTATGTGAAATGGCAGTGGAGTTTTTAACCAGATTGTTTAATGAAATCTTGGAAAGTGAGAGGATGCCAGAGGAATGGAGAAAAAGTGTTTTGGTACTGATTTTTAAGAATAAGGGTGATGTGCAGAACTGTAGTAACTACAGAGGGATTAAACTGATCAGTCACAGCATGAAGTTATGGGAAAGAGTAGTGGAAGCTAGGTTAAGAAGGGCCGTGATGATTAGTGATCAGCAGTATGGTTTCCTGCCAGGAAAGAGCAATACAGATGCGATGTTTGCTCTGTGAGTGTTGAAGGAGAAGTACAGAGAAGGTCAGAAGGAGTTGCATTGTGTTTTTGTAGACTTAGAGAAAGCATATGACAGGGTGCCTAGAGAGGAGTTGTAGTATTGTATGAGGAAGTCTGGAGTGTCAGAGAAGTATGTAAGAGTGGTACAGGATATGTACAAGGGTAGTGTGACAGCAGTGAGGTCTGCGGTGGGAGTCACGGATGCGTTTAAGGTGGAGGTGGGATTACATCAAAGATCAGCTCTGAGCCCTTTCTTATTTGCAACGGTGATGGACAGGTTGACAGACAAGATCAGACAGGAGTCCCTGTGGACAATGATGTTTGCAGATGACATTGTTATCTGTAGTGAGAGTAGGGAACAGGTGGAGGAGACCCTGCAGAGATGGAGATATGCTCTAGAGAGAAGAGGAATGAAGGTCAGCAGGACTAAGACAGAATATATTTGTGTGAATGAGAGGGAGGATAGAGATATGGTGAGGATGCAAGGAGTAGAGGTGGTGATGGTTGATGAGTTTAAATAAATGGGATCAATAGTTTAGATTAATGGTGAGTGTGGAAGAGAGGTGAAGAAGAGAGTACAGGCAGGATGGAGTCAGTGGAGAAGAGTGTCAGGAGTGATTTGTGACAGACGAGTACCAGTAAGAATGAAAGGGAAGGTCTACAAGAGGGTAGTGAGATCAGCTATGTTTTATGGGTTGGAGACAGTGGCATCGACAAAAAGGCAGGAGTTTGAGCTGGATGTGGCAGAGTTAAAGATGTTAAGATTTGCACTGGGTGTGACGAAGGTGGACAGGATTAGGAATAAGTATATCAGAGGGTCAGCCCAGGTTGGAAGGTTTGGAGACAAAGCCAGAGAGGCAAGGTTACGTTGGTTTGGACATGTGCTGAGGCGGGATGCTGAGTATATTGGAAAAAAGATGCTAAGGATGAAGCTACCAGGTAGCAGGAAAAGAGGAAGGCCTAAGATAAGGTTTATGGATGTGGTGAGAGAGGACATGCAGGTGGTTGGTGTGGCAGTGCAAGATGCAGAGGACAGGAAGAAATGGAAACAGATGATCCGCTGTGGCAACCCCTAATGGGAATAGCTGAAATAAGAGGATGATGATTTCTATCATTTTGTGTATTGGTTGCATAATTAGACTCAAAAACACATTTAAAAGGGATTCTTTAAGTGCATACAGTATCAAATTCATTACATGACAAACACAAAGCTACATAAATCTACTCTTTTGATTTACGGTTAAAACAGCCCAGTGCTTTATAAGAACTGTGAAGCACAGAAAAAAGAAAGGGCAATAGATTTGTCCAGCTACTTGTGATATTATTAAAGACAAATGGAAAAACTGGTTTCATGAAAACGTCCCCTAATATCTTCTAAGGTTATTTGATAATTCTCAGTTGACATTCAAAAATATCTTTAATACTGACATTCTACTTATTGATAAACATTGCAACATTATCCAAAATAGTTCTCACCATTTCATTAGTTGTTAACATTTTCCAGTTGTCTTTATAATAATATCATAAACACCTGGTGTATCTGAACTATTTGTACATATAAAGTAGAAATCCTGATGTTTGAAACTATTAGCAACACAATCTAAGCCTATATTAACAGATTTCACTAGTGGTATGTAAATTGTAGACTACCATCCATATCTTCAGTGATATAGTCACTAAGAATTTTATCAGAGTACCCTCTTTCTTTTAAATTGAAACATTTCATCATCACCAACTGTTAAATGTCTGGTGTGATCAGTTATCTGTTTACAGTTGGTACAATAAGGGAGCATAGTGTGGAATTCTACATGGGTTCTGTTAGAAATCTCAAACATTCAAAAGTTGAAGCCTCATATGGTCGACACCATATCAGCGAACTTTTAAAAGTTCACAAGTTTCAGCGGAGATGGCCGTAGGGAATATTTCCCTTTACTTCAATGTAGTGTGATCTCGGAGTTGCTATATTTAAGTAGCGGGGGGTGCAGGGGGCTTGCCCCCCTGTCCAGAGTGTTCAGGTAAGTTTTTTTTTTTTTTAAGTTTTTATTATGTGTTCGAAGTTTTGAAACTTCACTCATATGGTGTCGATCATATCAGAGTTGAAGTTTTAAACCTTTGAGCATATAATATAGACCCATTCTACATAAGAATTGTTGGACACGACTTTACCAAAATCTAAGTAACAAAACTATATTTACCAGTATATTTAATAAATTGTATATCCAAAAATAATAGTGGAATCAGCTTTATTGAATTTAAGCTACAAAAGGCTATAATAATAATAATAATAAAAAAATACCTGAATCCATTGTAGTGCCATTACATAAAAAAATATCATCAGTAAAATGAAAATACACTTTAACATTTTGAAAGCAGAGGAGCTTATATGCAAAATCGTGTTCCCATTGTGCCAATTTCAAATTTGCATAGTTAGGGGCATAGCTACCCTAACTGCTACACTAGTCATTTGTTTGAAATTGAAATAGAAATCTTTGAAACCACTCACTTTTAGATATTCTCTAGCACTATCATGAAACAACCAATAACAAAGTTAATGTTCCTCTTAAATATTCATTAAAGGTTCTCCTACCAATACAATATATATATATATATATATATATATATATATATATATATATATATATATATATCATTGGGAATAACAGTATACTATGTTAACTTTCACAAATATATGAACCTCTAAAATACTAATGTTTTTCAATTTTATAATTAAATCTGCAAAATCAAAAATAAAGCATGGACTGTTCCTAACAATCTTTTTCAGTTAATCAACAAAAATAGAAAATATGTTAGTTGTGGAACAGTTAGCTGCAGCAATTGGTCTAAAGGATGTAATACAGATTTAAGAACTTTAGGGACTCAAAACCTGACAGGTATCCTATGATTTTTCATTGTGATATATTCCCCTAACTAATTTAAAAACCAATGAATCTTGCTTCAACCTATCTGCATCAGAATATATCTCACAATTTGCTTTCAAAATCTCAGAAAGTGTACATTTGTAGAAGATGAATCACTTTTAACACTCCAAGCATAACAGTCTCATATACTGGCTCAAAATCAATTGGATGACCCCATTGCCTATATCTGCCTTCATCACATGTAATTCTATATTATTCCTAATTTATTTTAATGCTTTTATTTTATTAGTAGTAAGATTAAACCAGTAGTTTTTTTTAATTTCTTATCAAATAATTTCCTAATAGCTCCAGAAATAGTTTCAAAATGTGATACCACATCTGTACTTGATGAAATAAGATAATTGAATTTCTTTAAAACTGAATCATTATAGTAACATGTTTCATATGAACAGCCCAACTGATTTTAATAGTAAGCATTTTAGAACATTAATATAGTCCATCAATGAGGCTCTTCTGGTAAGCACAAAGCCAAATTATTTTGACAAAATACAAGACTGAGCTTCAGATAAAGTAAAACTAGAACAATTAAACATTTTATACCAGTTTGTGCATCATGTACACTTTCTACAAGCAGGTTGTCATCATGCTGGATCTGCATATTTTATCTGAAATACTTTTTTGTGGTGTAATTGTTCACTTTCCTCTGTTACAGTGCTAATCATCCATGGCTCCATTGCCATTTGTAGTTAGAAGATTGTGGGTGAAAACTCTGCTGTGGTGGAATCCAACTTCTCTGGAAAAATGACTATTTTTTTCTTCTAAAAGAGATTGCTTTTTAACAGTTCCCACATTTTTCCATTTTACCACCTCAAGTATATTCAACTGCAACTGATCCAATGTGGGCAGAATTGCACTTCAATAAAACTCTATTGCTGAAATTTCAAAGGAGGCTGTCTTCAAGGAGCAGAACCCCTTCTTATCAAATTAACATTACCAAGTCTTTGCATTTCTATTTCTTACATATAACACAAAAATCAAACCACATATTTCTTACACTTATTTCAGATGTAGGTAAAAAGTTAAGCCCCTTATTTAGTACCTTAATTTCATTTTGCTGCAGCCCATATTTGGATAAATGTAATACCCAATTAGTTACCTGCTTTTCTCCTTTTCATTGTTTTTAATGTTCTTTATATCCTGGCCTACTTCAGGAGTAGAAAGTTCTCTTACATTGTGCACTGCTTTACATAAAGAAGGAAACCTCATGATTAAGTAGCAAAGGTGTTGATGTAGATGGTACCACATTTTCTCTAAATAAATGCCCTATTTCATTACTATTAACCAATGTATCCATTACACATGTATCATCATGCCTTTCAGTGATTTTTTTCATTATACATACTTTAATTTGCACCACATTTTCACTCATACTCTCACTACAATATCATTAGAATTCAGAGCTTTTTGCTACAGTTCGCATTTACAAGAATTAATTTTTCTGGTGGGTAGGGGCGTTTACAACATTGCATTCTTGCATTTCTTCTTTTCAATTTAAACATACTAAAATTCTTAAAATCCTCTTCATCCCTTATAAAATAATGAGTTATCTGTATTCATTCTGTGATCCCTTCAAACATTTTCTATTTGTTTCAAGGCTGGATAAAACTTGTGTAACTGGCCAACAAGCTTACTTCCAGCTTCTGTAATTTTATTCTTTAGAATTAAAATATCCATATCTGTATATTTAACAACAAATTGCATACATTTCATACTTGTTTCCATGCTAACAGTTTGTAATTCTTGCAAAAAGAATTCAGATTATCTGTTTTAATACTTTGAACCCACACAGTGCGCATATCACTGCAACATAATCCATAAAATGTTGCTTTTAGATAAACATAAGCTGAACCTTGTGTCTGTCAACACAAACATTATTTTACCATTTTACTTTTTATTCCAATGTGACTATTCAGTCCCCATATTATCAACCAAAGAGGTCTGATCAGCTAAAAGTTCCTCAGAAATCTAAAGCAACGTGAATAGTTGCAACACAACAAAATCACAGGAAAACAAACTTCAAATATTCTTTAAACCAGTAATTCAAAAAATATTTCCTGTGCACTCTAGAAACAACCTTATATTTATATAGTGAAAAAAGTATAGGTCAACACCACGAAAAATCAAACGAACCTTTATTAACAGAATGAGCGCTTTCGCGTGCTTCCAACTGCACGCTTCTTCAAATGAATATAAAACTATAGTGAAACCATTCACTATATATACAAGAAAATACAATTACTTGATATAATAATTAGTCTAATTATTCAATTAAATTTAGATTATCTGGGAAACAAATCCGCTTAAAGCGGCAAAGCAGAAATACAATATAGGAGTCATGTCTTGTCATAAATCATTGTATTTTGTCAGAGCTATTAGTCAACATCACTATAAATTTAAATTTAAATAAAACCAAACAATGACATGAATTGAACAGCGCTATTGTTTGGTTTTATTTAAATTTATAGTGATGTTGACTAATAGCTCTGACAAAATACAATGATTTATGACAAGACATGACCGGTTATCTTATTTTATTCATATAATTGCGAATATTTTGAGCGCTTATAATCATCATTCGGTTTGTTAATTTTTGATTTTATTGTATATATTATATGTATTTTATCTTTTTTTGTTTTGTGGGCACGCCATTGCAGGGTTGGTCTGCTGTTACAATTACTTTCTATTTTATTTATGAACCTTGAATTTACATACCAACTGAATGAACTTTGAATTGTAAATATCTTTTGCTAAATGAAATCACTTGAAATGATGTATCTAAATTTGAATTTGCTTGTAGTTTTAAGATGTAATTTATACAGATGTACAGAATTTTACAATCTGAAGCACAAAAAGACTCTGGTATTGAACCTTTTTTCATGGTACCAGATGATTAAAAAAGAATTGAACATATTGTTGTTTTTTTCACTCATAGGATTTGATTTGTCTGCTTTTATTTTGCGATACCTGTAACTTTCTTTAAGGAATATATTAGCTTCTTGTAAAGTGAAACAAATCTTCATTTTTTTTTGCATTATCTCTCATTATTTTTGTTTGCTATTTACTGAAATGAAGTTATTATCAAACTGAAATGTCTTGTATTTATATTATTATTATTATTTGTTGTATTTATATTATTATATCCTAAACATCCTCAGCATTTGATAGTCTCTGATGAAATATTAGACATTTTTATATCTATTATTATTTTTATTATTATTATTTTTTTTGAGAAAGATATTGGCATGATATATTCTCCTATTAATATTGGATGTTTATGGGATAGCGAGGAATTTTTGAAGCTTGAGTATTGGTAATTTCTTTTATATATATTTGACATAATGGTATGGTATATATAGTGAATGGGTTGATTTTGAGATATGATTTTATATGGACAGTGGTTTTAGTATGCTTATATACTAATTTATTGATTAGTTAATGGTATGCTTAATTTATTATATGAGTCTTATTGTTAGCAAAACAGTAAGTGCAAAGGAGAGTAGGTTAAGATTATGCTTTTTTCAAAGAGGAAGGTAGTGCAGAGGAACATTTTTTTCTTCATTGAACTATTTATCCTTACTAAGGCCAAGTAATTAGTTTGACTTTGTCCAACTTATTATTTATTTATTGTTTTACGTTTGAGCTTCTGTGGGTCCAGAAGTTACTATTTATTTATTTATTTTGGGGCAAAAACCCCACATATAAGACTTTTTCATTTACAATACAGATTTTGATTTAATAAGAACATTTGAAAATATTACACATAAAACATACATTACATGAAAAAAAACATATATATTTTCATCATATACACATCAAGAGATATTATACAAGCAGTACAGACTATATGTGAGACCAACATTAGATACAAGTATATTATACTAGCAAAAGATATAATAGATGTAGAGTCATTTGGAAAACTTGAATTGATATAGGAATTGGATAGCTACTGAGATATAGTAATTTCACATGTTTTTAGAAGGAGATACTTAGCTAATAGTTAGGCTATATATGTCCACGTTAATAGGAATCAGCAAAGGTGGTATCGAGGTCAGTTGCAGATATAAGTGGTGTGGCAGATATTGTGGTAGGCTGTAAGGTAAGGACAAGAAAGGGTGAAATGGAGAGTATATAAGGGTTAAAGAGGTAAGGAAGAGGAAAGGAGAGAAGGTAGGAGGAGGTAGGGCAGGTAGGGAGGTAAGAGAAAGGGAAGGAGGGGATGGGTGGAGTAAAGAAAAGAGAGGTGTGAAGGAAGGAAATGATGCCAGAGTAGTAGAGTGGGGTAGAGTAGTAGTAGAAAGATGTGGTTATAGAATATGTGATGTTGTGTTAGTCAAGTGTGTTAGTAGAGGGAGGAGGAGGTGAAGTTGAGTGAGGTTTCTTGAAGGGGGGTTTGAGGGGGTTGGAGAGGGTTTTTGCAGGGGGATTTCAAGTAAAGCATCTGGTCAGTTAAAAGTTTAGGTTTTATAAAAAAGTTTAGGTTTGTTTTCATTTGTTGGATTGAGGTTGTGGTTGTTTAGAGAATGGCATAATGTATAATATAATGTAGAAAGAGAGAGACATGGATGGATGATGGATGGATATGTATGAGAGGTGTAGTAGTTAGTTAAAAAAATAGAAGATAGCTGGGGAGTTCAAGCCATTATAGGTTGCATAATGATAGGCAGTGGTGGGATGAGTAGGAGGCGTTAGTTACAAACTTAGCAATTTTATTATATGAGTCTAGTTTGGACTTTAGAGAGGACTGAATGTTGGTGAGGAGGGGGCACCATATAAAAGAGAGGGTAAATAGAAAAGAAGAAGAAATGGAAAGTAAGGTTGATGCACTGAGTAGATGTTTGTGATGGTAGAGAGTACCAAGCTTTTGATGTGTCTTTTTAACATTGGACTGGATGTGCAGGTCAAATGTGAGGTTTTCGTCTATGATGACACCTAGGAGTTTTGGGCTATGTACAATGTTGATGGTGGTACCATTTAGGGATTGAATGGTGAAGTTCTCTTTTTGTAAGGGTGTGGACTTTTTGGGAGCAAAGATTACTAGTTTGGTTTTGTTGGGGTTCCGGGCAAGATGACTATTAGACATGCAAATTTCAGTGGAGGTGAGGGCATTTTAGGTGAGTTGGTATAGCTCTGAGGAGTTGTTTGCAGTGCAGATGATAGTGGAGTCACTTGCGTACTGGATGACTGAGCCTTGAGAAAGTGTGGTGTGATATTTAACAAATACGCTAAACAAAAATGGGCCTAAAATGGAGCCTTGAGGAACATCAGTGGTGGTGTTTAGGAAAGGGGAGTAAGAGTTCTGCCACTTAGCTGATTGTTGCTTGTTAGTGAGGTAATTAGTGAACCAGTTTAGAGTTTGAGGTGAGGTGCCTCTGTTAGAGAGTTTTGTTAGAAGGAGAGAGTGGGATATGATGTTGAAAGGTTTAGAAAGATCAAGAAATAGTGAAGATATGATTTTACCAGCATCACAGGCTTGGTTGACAGTGTCCATGAAAGATATGAGGGCAGTGGTGGTACTATGCCCTGACCTAAATCCATGTTGGGTGGGGGAGAGGATGTGGTTGTGAGTCAGATGGTAAAGAAGTTGAGAATGAATGCATTTTTTCCAGAATCTTAGAGATGGATGATAGTATAGCAATGGGGCAGAAGTTGATGGTGTCTATGTTGGAAACCCCTTGCGTAGAGAGAGGATATAAGCTTTTTTCCAGATGATGGGCATACAGGATTCTTGGAAACATCTGTTGAGAAGTATGCTGATAGGGTAAGTGATTGAGTTGGCTGAGATTTGCAGGTATTTGGCGGGTTGTGACAGCCACGGTGGTGTAGTGGTAGCATTGTCGCCTCACAGTAACAGATTCTCCCATTCGATTCTCGGCTGGAGCACCTACTGTGTGAAGTCTGCATGTCCTCCCCACGGTTGAGTGGTGTTCAAAAGACATGCATGAATGGGCATGCCTTCTTTGAAGGTTGGCCATCAGGCTGGCACGTCGGTACTGTAAAAACATACTGCCAATCATTAGCGGACCGGAGTTCCACTGTGGCGACCCCTAACCGGGAAAAGCCAAAAGAAAAAAAACAACAACATTGTCAGGGGCATTACTGCATGGTTTGAGTTCTAGAAGCAATTTTTTAATAGTCGAGGTGGGTATAGGTGACAGAGTAAAGTTGGGAATAGGGGATGTACTGATGTTAGATGTGGAGAGGTCTGTAGTGAACAAGTTGGTCTTGCGAAAGTTAGTGGTTAGATTGGCTCAAGTGCAGCAAGGGTGAATGGAGCATGTTGAAACCAACTGTGGAGTTGCTATATCTGGAAAGAAAACTATCAGTAAGGTAGGAAATCTGGAGGGGGATCAGTTGGTCTAAGTATTTAAAGATAGCTCCACAGCTCAGGGGAGGAATAAGTAAACTTTCAATAAGAAGAGGTAGGGAATAGACAGGATTGACAGGGCTGGGAAGCTTACAATAAGATTATGTTGGGAGACCGAGAGAAGGGGGGGCTAAGAGCCAGGGAGTGGAGAAAGCTGTGAGAAAACAGGTTTGACATGGCTAGGAAACTTACAATAGAATTATGTTAGGAGAACAAGAAAAAGGAGGAGGGTGGCTATGAACCAGGACTTGGAGAAAGCTGTCAGAAAAGAAAAACAATCAACCAGCTAGCCCAGGTCTGTACCTAAAGGCGTCTGTTTATTTATGTGAACTCAAAAGCAGATTTAGTAGAGCATCAGGGAAGTAGAATATAAAATAAATGCAAAGCTTTGGGAAACTGTATATATTTGTTACAATAAATGGGGGAATAAAATATAAAAATATAAAATAAATGCAAAGCTTTGGAAAAAATGTATATATTTGTTACAATAAATGGGAGGAAAAGGGGAGCAGTAGTATGCACAGCAGAAGAATCAGTAGGAGTTTTACAGAGAGAAGATTATAATAGACCTAAACTGCTCAGAGTCTGTTGATAAAAGTAGGACATGCAGTAGCATTTGCTGGATTGTACAGGGTTCTGCTTTCCATGTTCTTGTATGCAGGCAGTTGCTTCATTTTTTTTAAATTTTGTTTTGTTTTTGTTGGACCTTTGAATGTGTTTAAGGGACTGTAAGGAGAGAGAGAGAAATGTTAATATGAAGCCAGAAAAGGGGGTAAGTGAAGTAAAAAAGTGGGAATAAGAGAAAGACAAATGAATACCACAATTTAAGTAGCTTAGCTAAGCAGTACTTAGGGCGGCCACAGCACTGCAGCGGTTAGCGTTGCCACCTCACAAAAAGAGGTTCTCTGGTTCGATTCTCGGCTGGGGTGCCTTCTGTGTGGAGTCTGTATGTCCTCCCTGCAGTTGCATGGGTTTCCTCTGGGTGCTCCGGTTTCCTTCCACATCCCAAAGACATGCTGTAGGTGGATTGGACACTCTAAATTGGCCCTAGGGGTGAGTGTGTGCATGTGTGTGCCTTCTGTGGAAGGTCGGGCGCCGGGCTGACAGCTCGACACTGTAAGACTCCACTGCCAATAATGAGCGGACAGGTGATCCACTGTGGCAACCCCTAACCGGGTTGAAAAGCTGAAAGAAGAAGCTAAGCAGTACTTAATCCAATAAATGAGTTAAGGAACAAGCTACAATAATTAATAAGAAAGTCACCCTGTTCAGTAATACAAAATTCAGTCTATTGCCACCTTAATTTCACAGAATGCAGAGTAATTCATTGACAGTTAACTTTTCCAGGTATTTGTTGCTACTTAGTAATGCATACCAACAGAACTGAACAACATGGTGGCAGGACATAAAATTACAGTAAAATTACTCAGTTTCCACACAATACAGTAACAGAATAGGCACTCAAAATAAGCTAACCAGTAAAATGTAACTAGCACAGGTTGAAACTGCACAGTGGCTGAACACCGATGAGAGCACTTAGTACCAATTTAACTCATTACAGCTGAGTGACGTCTCCAGGCATTTCTGCAGTTACACCCTACTGCTCCTCTAGGCATCAAATATTGCCTGTTCATATTTGCATTAATAATTCCAAAACCATGTTACATACAAGGTACTGGAAAATTTTATCTTGAAGCATACATGATAGCAAACACAATTGTATTTATATATGATCTCTGTCAATGGGTATTTGTTAAAAATGTAAGGTGATAACTTCAATTTCTAAATGCTGAAGCCACGCCCACTATGAGTTAAAGGTGCACACTCAAAAGAGCTCTACTGGAGGGCAGTAACAGCAATATGTTCTAGTAAGCTATTTAGCAAAATCACACACAAACTCAAAAGTACCAGGAACAACCAAGAAAAACTAAAAAAATGATCTGAATGCACCACATGAACAAACGTTTAATTATGAAAACAGTATTAAGTGCTTTCATCTCATTATAAGAAACTTCATCAGAATACAAAGCAAAACATTTTCTACTCTATTTAAATAGCACATTTAAATGACATCATCAATTCATTGACCAACCAAAACTGTGAGAATGAAATTAAATACATACAGATTCATAGGTAGGTACTAGGCTATCGGCCCTGGGGCCTATACAAGCCCAGCCAAAAAGGTACCCTGGCTTTTGCCACCCAAGAAAATTATTTTCCTGTGCCACTGTCGAGCAGAGCCACAGAGGTGATCCCCGGGGTGAATTTCCTATTTCCCATCCAATCATCAAGATTTTTCTTGAAGAGTGCTAATGAGGAGCTTTGTTTGATATAGATAGGTAGTTTATTCCAGAGTAAGGGAAGTCTCTGGGACAGGAATCTATCCCTCCGGCATGTTCTGTTTATTGTGGTGACAAGGTTTAGGTCCCTAGAGCATGTAGCTCGGAGGGATTGGGATTTCTTTAAGTGGAGCATGTCCAACAGCACTGGGTTTGACATAGCTTTGTATGTTAGGCAGAGATCACCTCTGAGTAGGCGATATGCAACGGAGTAAAGCTGGAGTTTTTTGAGACGGTCTGAGTAGGGCATCTGTTTGAGGCCGGTAATCCTCTTTGTGATTTCTGTGGTCTTTCCAGTTGTTGTAGATGTCTTGTTAGGTACATACCAAAAGGGGCGTTGTACTCTATAATGGGTCTAATGAGTGATGAGTAGAGGGGAACAATGACCTCTTTTTTTCTGGATGAGAAACCTTTTGTGATGAGGTGTGCCACGTAGAAGGATTTCCTGACAACTGTGATGATGTGATTATCAAAGGAGAGACTACTGTCCACCGCCTATGTTGTAGTTCATGGGTACAGAGTTTTTACCAAAGGGGATGACAATGCACTTTTTGGCATTGAGCTTGAGGCCAAAACCTAAACCTTATAGACTTCTTCGAAGCAGTCACCAAAGCCGTAGACAAGGGTAAGGTGGTTCACACAGCCTATCTAGATCTTGCCAAGGCTTTCGACACCATCCCCCACTCTGGAATTATACATAAACTCACTAAACTAGGTATAAATACCTATGTCGCAAGATGGGTTGCCAACTGGTTCACTGACAGAACCCACACTGTGAAAGTAGCAGACTCCAAGTCCGACTTCAAACCAGTGACAAGTGGAGTACCACAGGGTTCAGTCCTGTATCCTGAGCTGTTTGGTATCAACTTCCCTGAAGTACAAGCTAACACAGAATGTCTTTGACTAATGAAGTTCCCAGATGACTACAAACTAGGAGCCATAATCGAAACTACTAACGATGTGGACATCCTACAAAAGGGCCTCACTGAGACAGATGCCTGGTGTCAAAGCCATGACCTCAAGCTCAATGCCAAAAAGTGCATTTTCATCCCCTTTGGTAAAAACTCTGTACCCATGAACTACAACATAGGTGGTGGTATACTTAACACTGAAAGTGTGATAAGAGACCTTGGGACACAGGTGGTCAGTAGACTCTCCTTTGATAATCACATCTCCACAGTAGTCAGGAAATCCTTCTATGTGGCACACCTCATAGGTTTCTCATGCAGAAAAAAAGATGTCATTGTTCCCCTCTACTCATCACTCATTAGATCTGTTATAGAGTACAACGCCCCTTTTGGTATATACCTCACAAGACATCTACATCAACTGGAAAGCCCACAGAAATACCTCACAGAAAGGATTACTGGCCTTAAATACATGCCCTACACAGACCATCTCAAAACACTCCAGCTTTACTCTGTCGCATATCGCCTACTCAGAGGTGATCTCTGCCTAACATACAAAGCTATGTAAAACACCGAGCTGTTGGACATGCTCCACTTAAAGAAATCCCAATCTCTCCAAGCTTTGGCCCCAAAACCCGGACCGAAATACAAACGAAGGGGGGTGTATCCATTTTCATAAAGGATACCCACACCTCCAGGTTAGTGGCACAGTACGAGGCCTCGGAGTCCATCCAAGTGCAACTAACAGTGGGCAAAGCTGCTTATCAGATCGTAGCCTGCTACAGATCACCTACCTTGTCTCAGTACCCTCACTCAGCATTACTGAGAACACTGGAAAATATAAAGGTCCTACCAAACACCATGATGTTAGAAGATTTCAACTAACCAAACATTGACTGGGAGAATTACTCAAGTACAAACCCCTTTGCCCAGTGCTTCCTAGAGTTTATAAACTCAAACAGGCTGGAACAGCTGGTCACCACGCCCGCTAGAGGTGACAACATACTGGACCTGATCATCACCAACATGGGGGATCAGTGTTCCACACCAGAGGTAAACCCCTCGCTGGTAAGATCAGATCATAAAGTAATCACACTGGACATCCACATCCCGACCCCACCACCAGTCAAGGAAACCACTGTGAAAAACATTTAAAAATTAAACTTCACACTTTTCAAGACCGAAGTGGAAAGTTTCAAAGCCCACATGCTACAGGATAATGCTATCCAATCTGCAGAATCCTTTACAAGTGCATTATATGAGCATCTACAGGGATGCATGGATCGAGCCATCCCGAATAAAACCAAGACTCACTCCTCTAAAAAGAGGAAACCAGTCTGGTGGTCCTTGGCCATAAATAAGCTATACAACAGAAGGAGGAAACTACTACATGATAGAGCAAAATTCCAAAAAGGAAAGGCATCACTGATCATTATTAGCAAAAATCTACGATCACTCATAAAATCATCCAAGGCCAGTTTCTAAAGAAAAATTGCCAAGGAATCTAAAGATAACCACAAAGCCTTCTTTGGGTATATCAAACATTTAGGTGGCAACTTTCAGATATGCTTTGAGCTACTGCAAAATAGCAAAAAAATACACTGAACCAACTGACATTGCCAACATCCTGGTGGACAAGTTTAGTGCAGACTTCACCCGGCCACCCCTAAAGGTCCTATGTCCATCCCAGAAGAATGCAGAGCCCCAGACATCAAGGACATGCAGGTAAAAACAGTCCTCTCCAAAGCTAAGAACACAGCATCAATGGGACTGGATGGTGTCCCAGGCTGCGTCTTACATGAGCTCCAAAAGGAACTAAACCCTCACCTAAATTCACTGTTCAGACTCAGTCTTACCACAGGCTATGTACCCAAAGAATGGCGTTCAGCAGCAGTCATCCCACTCCACAAAGGTGGTGCCACAACAGAAACTGGGAACTATTGCCCTGTAAGCATGACCAGCCTGGTCTGCAAAGGTATGGAGTGAATTATCATGGAACTCATAAACAGAGAAATTGGGAACCTCCAGACACTGGACCCTACCCAATTTGGCTTTGTTAAAGGCAGATCCTGCCTCCTAAACCTAGTTGACTTCTTTGAAACAGTTACCAAGGACATAGATGAACGGAAGGTAGTCCACACAGCCTACCTGGACCTCACTAAGTCCTTCGACACCATTCCCCATTCTGGCATCATAGACAAGCTTACCAGCTTGAACATTAACCCCTATGTCACGAGATGGGTGGCCAACTGGCTCACGGATAGAACACACATGGTTAGAGTTGCAGGTGCCATGTCCGACTCTAAACCAGTCACAAGTGGCATCCCACAGGTCTCGGTCCTGGGACCCCCCCTGTTCAGTATATACTTCTCTGAGGTTCAGGCAAGCATGGGAGAACTATGGCTGACAAAGTTCGCAGATGATTGCAAACTGAGGACCATAATCGACTCTCTGGCTGACACAGACATCCTCCAGAAGGGTCTTACAGAGATAGATACCTGGTGTCAGAACCATGGCCTCATGCTGAATGCCAAAAAATGCATAGTCATCCCCTTTGGAAAAAACAACGTGCCCATGAATTACCACATAGGTGGTAATCCACTATTTATTTATTTTATTTATTTATTTGCAGTTGGTTTACTAGGATAGTCCATTGGGCCAAAATGAACCCGTTTTCAATGGAGTCCTGGGGAGAAAAGCTCCAAACAATCAAAGTTACAACAGGTTATACATGATAATTATACAAGTATAAAAGATTCAAGCAAACAATTACAAAATAGTAGAGGAAACATTACAGCTAATACAAACTAGAGATGAAACTTTTACAACTAATACAAATTAGTGATGAAGCTTACAGGGTACAGACAAAGAAGGAATGCTGCAAAGTAAATAATGAGAAGTCAACTAGGTACGGAAAATGTAATTAGGGACCTGGGGACCCTGGTAGATAGTAACTTCTCCTTTGATAATCACATTGCCAAAGTGGTTAGATATTCCTTCTATGTAGCCCACCTAATCACGAAAGGGTTCACCTCTAGATCAAGAGAAGTCATTGTGCCCCTCTACTCATCACTCATAAGGCCCATAATAGAGTACAATGCCCCATTTGGTATGTACCTTAATTGGCACATGCAACAGCTGGTATGACCACAGAAGTACCTCACCAAGAGGATCATGGGCCTCAAAGAGATGACCTATGCATCTTGAATAAAGAAACTCCAGCTCTACTTGGTTGCTTACTGCCTGCTCAGAGGTGATCTATGCCTGACATATAAGGCCATGTTCAACCCGGAATTAGTGGACATGCTCCACCTCAAGAAAAACAAATCTCTTAGAGCTACATGCTCCAGTGAATCAAACCTCAGCAAAGCAATAAACAGGATGTGCTGGAGGGATAGATTCCTGTCCCAGACACTTCCCTCGATCTGGAATAGAATCCCAGTTGATGTTAGGCAGAGCCCCTCGCAGACTCCCTTCAAGAGGAATCTTGATGAGTGGATGGGAATTTGTAAATTTACCCCTGGGATCACTTCAGTGGCCCTGCTAGACAGAGGCCCAGGAAACTAATTTAAAAGGGAGGCAAAAGCCAACACATTCTGGCTAGGCTTATAAATGCCCTTGGGCAGATAGCCTAGTACCTACCTATGAACCTATGAACCTACACACTCTAGGGACCTAAACCTTGTCACCACAATAAACAGAACATTACGAAGGGATAGATTCCTGTCCCAGACACTTCCCTCGCTCTGGAATAGAATCCCAGTTGACATTAGGCTGAGCCCCTCGCAGACTCTCTTCAAGAGGAATCTTGAAGAGTGGATGTAAATTTGTAAATTTACCCCTGGGATCACTTTCAGTGGCCCTGCTAGACAGAGGCCCAGGAAACTAATTTAAAAGGGAGGCGAAAGCCAACACATTCTGGCTAGGCTTATAAATGCCCTTGAGCAGATAGCCTAGTACCTACCTATGAACTTATGAACCTACACACTCTAGGGACCTAAACCTTGTCACCACAATAAACAGAACATGCCGGAGGGATAGATTCCTGTCCCAGAGACTTCACATACTCCAAAATAAACTACCTATCTATATCAAACAAAGCTCCTCATTAGCACTCTTCAAGAAAAATCTTGATGATTGGATGGGAAATAGGAAATTCACCCTGGGGATCACTTCTGTATCTCTGCTCAACAGTGGCACAGGAAAATAAATTTCTTGGGTGGCAAAAGCCAGGGTACCTTTTTGGTTGGGCTTGTATAGGCCCCAGGGCCGATAGCCTAGTACCTACCAATGAACCTTTGAGCCTTGCCTAAAAAAGGTAATATGGGGACAGCAAGAGCCTTGGCCAGTATTCAGAAGCATACGGGTGACAGGTGCAAACCATTTGTAGTGAAGGAACAAGGCTTGTCTATCATGTCATCACAGGCAGACAGAGACTGGATCCCCTTTGAATGACACCAGAAGCTCAGCCAATTGTTGAAGTTTATCATCTTTCTGTTATATTGCAGTATCATGTAGGTGAAGGTAAGATGCTACTCAAGGTTTGACCCTTTATGTGCCAGCATGTGGTGCATCAACCCATTTATGATATGGTCATGGCCTATGCATACAATACACTCACAATACACCTAGTATGATAAGCCTGCTGAGGTTAGCAAATGTGAAAAAAACTTTTATGCAAACTGTCAGCAAGTAATGTCTGTATTACACCCTGTAACTCCATATTGCTTGCTGAAGTGTAAAGATGTACTTAGTTTGGATTAAGAACACCGCACTTGCCAACTGTGTGTGTGTGTGTGTGTGTGTGTGTGTGTGTGTGTGTGTGTGTGTGTGTGTGTGTGTGTGTGTGTGTGTGTGTGTGTGTGTGTGTGTGTGTGTGTGTGTGTGTGTGTGTGTGTGTGTCTCCCTGGGGAGAGAGCAACCTTTCTGGAGACTACTCACACCCCTTAAAAGTGGTATACTCATCTTTGTCAAGTCTGATGATGTCACCATCCTACAAATATACCTGTGGAAAGATGAAATCCCAGCAATGTGTATAGTGTGTTGTGTAAATGCATACTGCTGTAGTATCATAATATAGTTAGGTAGGGAGTTTGAATCCTGCACTTGTCAAGTGTGTGCGTCTCTATGGAGAAAAGCAACCTTTTTGGAGACTACTCACACACCTTAAAAGTGGTATACTCTACTCACACACCTTAAAAGTGGTGTACTCATCTTTATCAAGTCTGATGATGTCACCATCCTACAAATATACCTGTGGAAAGATGAAATCCCATTAATGTGTGTTGTGTAAATGCATAGTGCTATAGTATCATAATGTCATTAAGTAGGAGTTTGAATCCTGCACTTGCCAACTTTGTGTGTGTCTCCCTGGGGAGAAGAACCCTTTTTGGAGACTACTCAAACACCTTAAAAGTGGTACACTCATCTTTGTCAAGTCTGATGATGTCACCATCCTACAAATATACCTGTGGAAAGATGAAATCCCAGTAATGTGTATAGCGCGTCATGTAAAAGCATACTGTTGTAGTATCATAATATAGTCTGGAAAGAGTTTGAATCTCACACTTGCTGATTGTGTGTATGTATACCAGGTGTGTGACACCGTTGACCAATGTGGAGTGGGTTTTGATTTTTCTAGTGTATGACATATCACAATGACAACTGTATGTGCATTACACATGTAAGGTAGCTATGAGGCAAATCCATATACATACATGTAACCTCAAGTATGTTATAGGTGGGTACTCTGCTTTCTCCATGAATGCATCTGTTATCTTTGCCAGAGTGTGCTGGCGCTTTCCAGACCTTAAGTCACTTCTGTATGCTTGTGACAAGCGTAGCCACTGCAGTGATCCCTGGGCTACGTCTTCCATTTCACATCCACTCATCACTGTTTCTATTGAAGAGTGTGAGTAAGGATTTATGCTTGAGGTATATTTGCAACCTGTTCCAAAGCAAGCAAAGTCTGGCAAAGATGACTAATCATTATAGGTGTGCACCAACCTCTGTGGATCTGCATGCAAACCCTTTATTGCTTATGTGCTCCACAGAGGGATTTCCAAAACCCTTTGGTAATGTGATTATCAGAGGAGAGATGACTTAACACATGACTCTATGTATACATTAGTACCTATTCCACATTTTGGGGGCTATTACCTATGTGGTACTCTGGACATACTTTGTTTTCTAAAAGTGGATAACTATGCTTTCTTTGGCTTATAGCTTTGCAGCATGAGTTTGACACCAGATATCTGTCTGTATGATAGCCTTTTGGAGGATATGTGTGTCATCTGGAGAATAAAGTTTAGCCCACAATATGCATTGTCATCAAACATGGGCAGACATATCCCTACTGTGTTTGCTTGTACCTATGAAAGCTATATGCCAAAAAGGAGTGGTCTCAGGACTGAGTGCAGGTGAATACCACTTGTTACTGGCATAGAATAGTGCATGGAGGCTGCAAATGTTACTGCGTGTCCTACATCTGTGGGTCAGTTGTCAAGCCATAATCTAACAATCGTTTATGGTCAGTCTGTTGAGGTTATGTATAATACCAGTATGTGGGATGGGTATAAAGTGCTGGTGAGCTATAGCTTGGCTGTGTTCACCTCCCCTCCCTCACCTATAGCCTTGTTGAGTGACTTGAAGTCTACTAGGTGTAGGAGCCATGATCTGGCCTTTAGAGAACCTAAGTGGGTATGGTGCAGTGTTTGCAGGTTCATAATGTCTCTGTTAATGAGTTCCATAATGCTGTGCTCCATAGCCTTCCAGATAACATTGGTCTGGCTTATAGGGTGGGAGTTTCCAGTACCTGTTGTAGTTCTACCCTTAATCAATTTATGTTAATATTTGCAGTGGGTGTGATGAAGGTGGACAGGTTTAAGAATAAGTATATTAGAGGGTCAGGCCAGGTTTGAAGGTTAGTAGACCATGCCAGATAGGCAGGATTAAGTTGGTTTGTACATGTGCTGAGGAGGGATGCAGAGTATATTGTGAAATAGATGCTAAGGATGAAGCTGCCAGGTAACAGGAAAAGAGGAATGCCTATGATGAGGTTTATGGCTGTGGTGAGGGAGGACATGCAGGTGGATGGTGTGACAGCTCAAGATGCAGAGAGCAGGAAGAAATGATGTACTGTGGTGACCCCTAATGGGAGCATCCAAAAGGAGATGATGAAGAAGATGTTGTAGCTCAACCCTTGTGGACTGTGAACACCATTACCGTGTGACATTCCACAAGTATGTAACCTGTATAGAGGCTGCATCTGGACAGAGCATTTAGGTGAGTTGTGACTTCATATGTCAGCTTGTGTATGACACAGCCAGGGACACTGTCCAGTACCATTGCCACTGTGGTGTGTACTTTGTTAAAGAGATGTTTTAACTAGAGTGTCTGTGAATCAGCAGGTTTTACATTCTTCAGGTCTGGAAATGTGGCCTTTGTGTAATGACAGGGTGGTGAAATCCGCATTCAAACTGTCTTGACAAGGAATTGGTAATGTCAGTCAGATAAGTGTACTTTGTGACCATTTACATTAACTGTGACCCGATCTGAGATTTCCCCTGTAGATTATGAACAACACTGAAGAAAGCTTTAGTGTTGTCTTTGGAATCCTTGCCATTTTGTATTTTGAAGCTTACCTTGTATGTTTATTGAGGGATTGTATTTTCCCAATCATACTGACCAGAGAGGTTATCCCTTCTTGGTATGCAACTCTTTTTTGGTACAACTTCACACCTTCTATTATACATTTAGTTTATGGCAGGGGTCCATGAGACTAATGCACTTTTACTGTATAAGTGAGAATTTCTTGTGTTTGTGATAGCACGGTCCATGCAACCCTGTAGGTGAACAGTGCATTAATAAAGGATTATGCAGCTGGGACAGTGATAACCTTAATAATGCAAACCAATGAAAGATAGCAACAACAGCATCACCCACAGCACAGTGTCAACCCATGTTATACACACACATGCGTACTCAAGTTCCAAAATGTGTGTAGTACAATGCATACTGGATCCAAATAGAAAGTTTGGAGTGTTAATACTGGCCAGTACAGGGCATGTCACACTGCCCATGTGTCCAATATGCACGTACATGCAGATAATGCACCTCCACCATGTTCACAAATGTACACCTGCAAACCTGTGCTGCACACACCCCACACTTACTGTCCACTGTATAACACATGCTGACACAACTACACACATCAGCCAAGTGGCACATGGGCAAGCAAAACACAATTGGAATAAACACTGGTGGAAACAATACAACATTGCTAATTACAGCTTCAATGAATCATGCCTGCTCAGCTACACGTTCAAGGACACTTTACTGCTGACAACATGCTACACATTTAACCATTGCTATACTTTATTAAAGTCATCCTTTGCATCAGCACCATGTTAGCCTGTTCCTGCATCAATGTTACAGATGACAGGAGATGGCACAGGTTTCATCATATGCACAGGGTGTGTTGTTGGTTTGCCAGAGGCCTACACTGAGCCATTCAAGAGACATGTGTGTGTGTGAGTGTGTGTGTGTGAGGGCCATGAGTACTGTTATGGGCCAATGTTGACGTAATGTGTGTGGGTATGTGTTTGCCCTAGGTTTCTGGTTTATGTGTGTGTGTCTGCATGCACACTGTTCCACCACGTGGCTGCCATATACGGGGATTTGTGAGACAGCTACAGACTGTACCTGGCAGGCTTTACAGATCACCATCTCTGGCCACGGATATGGAGCCTGTGCCTGGCAGGTGTGCTACAGACAGTATCAGGTACTAATCCAGACTGGGTACTATCTGAAGAGGTTGACATATGTCCACTGGATCCAGGTCCCTGCTGGGACTGGCCAGAGCCATGTGCACGTGGTCTTCTAGGACGGTCTATGGACAGCCTCCCTGACATTGCTGGGGCTGGTACTGGCCCTACAGGAGCAGCTGTGACTTGCTGGATGTCCACGGTGACCTCCAGCTGCTGATATTGCTGGCATAGGTCCACATCGACTTCTCAACCGTCCAACATTGTCCTGACACATGGACATGACATTGTGGAGGACATCCAATGTCTCACCCCAACGTCTATCAATGACCTCAGTATAATAACGTATGGCACCTGCTAGTTCACAGATACTGTCATTTACAGAAGTGTTATGAGCCCTCTGTGCCCTTAGTCCCTGTCTGGTGTACCAATCCATTTGTGTCTGTGCCTCCATGACAGCCTGGAACATGTGTGTGGTAGAAAGAAGTGTGGCGCGTCTGCCAGGGGCATGATGACCAGCAGTGCTCTGACGAGAACCCCTGGGCATCTGCCTATGTGGTACCGTTCCAGACATCTGACTATGGCTGCTGTGTCCTGATACATGTGCCATAGATACCACACTGCACTGGCCAGTGCCAAACGTACACTCTCCCTCAGCTAAGGTCAGTGGTGATGATAGATGTACAGGCAGTATGACTGTGTGCATGGATGGGGTGGAGACTTGTATACTGTCAATTGGTGGCCCAACAACAGACCCTGACAAACCTGTCTGTGCCTCAACACACCTATCCTCATCATCACTGTCTGTCTCAGTAACATGAGGTTCCCTGCTGTACTGAACCAGCCCCACCTCAACACCTGTGAGAGGAAAACAGGAATCACACTTTAAGACTTGAACATGATGTCAGACCACATGCGCAAATGCACACATTCACACACACAAAAATACACTCCTCCCTAAAGCAGACACACACAACACCAGCAATCTCAGAACATACACAATAGCAGGTGATGGTGAGGTACAATATCACAAGCAAAACAGTCATATCACACATGTCAGCATGCAGGACATGTGTTGCTCAACGGCATGCAGTGCAAGTGTAGACAGTCCTTGTTACTAGCAGTATATATGGCTTTGATGCATGTGTTTTGTTATTAGGTGATGGGCCTCCCCCTGGAACACAATGCATACATGGACACAACATTGCTGTGCTGGTATTCAAAACTCTGTAATGTACTGTGCACCATAACAAACAGGTGTACATACCATGGCTGAATGTGTATCTGTGTGTCAGATAGGTATCCAATGCTGATTACAGCCGCTGTCTTTAGCAAATAATTGTAGACACATTTTTAGCACATGCTAGATGATTATTCACACAACATCATCAGTGGTGCATGGATAATTGATGGAATACCATTCGGCCACATACCCAATGTATGGTACTTACGGTGAGTGTAGATCATATTGTGGACATGCCAGTGTCATCCATGACATGGCATGCTAAAACACAACTGCATAATTAAACAATACACATACCCAATGTGTGTCATATGACCTAGCCACTCAATAGCATCGCAAGACATATATGTGTCAGTTGTGCCAATGGTGATTGGTATGCATATTGTTTAGAGGTGCATATGTGTGCACACACGCTGCATTAAGTTGCATAGCAAGGTGTATAGCAATGAAAGCTATCTGTAGTACTGTGGTTAGAATAACTGGATGGGGTATAGTACCATAGGCCATAATCATGGAGCATCATGTGGTCACTCAAGGCTACAAATGTTTCCCAAACCAGCACTACACATACAGTACAGGAACTGTACTACCTTGGCTACATTCACCATTTCACAACCAGTTGTTACATGAGTTTGTAAGGAGGCCAATAAGGAGCATTCCCTGACATGAATGTGTAGTGTGTTGCAGAGTGTTTAAATGCCCTATGATAGGCCTCTACCCCTCAGGTATATTATGTGTAATGTGTGGATGAGATTATGGCTACTGGAGTGTGTCTTTACAGAGGGTTTGGGAATCCTTTATGTGTAGCATGTTAAAATGCTCTGTGTATGACATAGATGTGTATGTTATGTGCATGTTGAGTATCAACTGTGCCTGTCCAATGGTCACTACAGTCTACCCATGTTTGTTTGAGATGGTCTGGGTATTGCATGTGTTTGAGGCAGCTAATCACATTAGTGAGATGTGTGTGGTCTTACACCAAACATGCACAGCATGCATTATGGGTAGGTGTGTTACATGTGTACATGGCCTACACCTTAACTATGACATGCACATTTTATTTACAATAATAAATGTAGAACACGTTCACCAGCATCTGTCCGCTGCCTTGATGTCACCCCAGAGGGACCTATATAGAGATGAAACAGTTTGTCAGTGGCCACAACTGTGGCATTGCTACTGTGTGTTTGCAATCTTACAGTACAACAACAGTTTACATTCACAGGGCTACAGATTATGTTCCAAATGATCAGTATTGCACAACAACAGGCTCCACATATTGTAACGACACACTCCACACCTCACATATGCATGATCTACCAATACAGATAACAGTAGTCTACAGATATGCCATGTTTCCTGCATGCTCCATGTGTGCTTGCTGGGTGGCTCCAACCTCCATCATGGTGTATGTCTGGTGCTGTTAATGTTGGGCAGATGCCACCAGGCTCAGGAGCAGCTCCACCACTCTGGTGAGGGGGGGCATATATTAACACCACCTCCTGTTGCAAGCTGTTGTCTCCACACATCAGCAGCACGCTAACGGACATGTCTGAGAAGATCACTGCAGTGGTGGCATATCTGTTCATATGTCTGGTTATGCAGGCCTACTTCATTTACCCTGCGGACAACATCTTGCTACATTGTAGTATGCTCCTGCTGGTCCTGGCTGGTTCGTGAGAACATGAGACTGTAGTGCTGAATCATACTGGTAGTAATTATGTCATCTTCAGCACTACTGTAACTGGGGTTCCTGTGATGCGCCATGATCCCTGGGAGACATAAATATGAAAATATGTCTGAGCAAGACATATGGCACATTTAACATTATACAGTACAGATATCACTGAACTGTCATATATAGCAACCTATTAGCTAATCGAGAGTGAAACACTTTAACTTCCACTTATCACTGATCACCCCACAACTGCTTGGAAGTGCCTGGCTCACTCTCAATCTAATAAACCCTGTTCTGCACAGCAACAAAATAAAATCACTATATAAGACTATACAAGAGTACCTGGCACACTGTATGCAACATAATGCACTATCTAGCCACAGCAGATATACATTAAGCTGATGTGTAAAGAAATATATCATCCATCACAATGAGTGTAAGGTCCAGGAAATGTATTACTATTATACCACACAACTTGTTAATGGCAAACCCGTGTACAAAATATGCGCACAATTGGGAATATAGGTCGCATACTGCTGTAGTACACTATGAATGTTGCTAGATACGCAGTTATATGTTTTACCACACATATGTCAAAGGACATGTTACAGACATACCCACACACACATCAGACAGAATTACAGGACACAGAGGTATGAAAACCCTGATAAGCTTTCAGTGTGTACTTTGCAGTACTGTGTGTCAGTACTTACACAACCTTTATCTTGAGAAATGTAATATGTGATGAATACACGGACCACACAAAACAGTGGATGCAAGCAATGTGGACATACACCATACTTTGCTGTACAGGCCCAGAGCTTCAAGTGGTACTACAGTACACACAGGATTTGGATTCAACATCAGTACCAATCAAAAATCATAGATGTAGTGCTTTAGTCTCCAGTGACACACCCTAGTTAAAACCAAGGGACTTAATCGCACTGTATGCAATAGCACTTTTTCTGCCTATCAACAGAATACACAGCTTTTGCTAGGATCAAAGCAAAGACCCATACCATGACATAAACAGTTTCCCACTAAGCTAATACATATCTTTGATGTATTCACAAACACATTGACCATCACAGTCAGTCAATAGAACAGAGAATCTATTGCAACAATTAGATGTAGGTGTGTATGAGTATATATAACTCTCTCTCTCTATATATATATATATGTATATATATATATATATATATATATATATATATATATATATATATATATATATATATATATATATATATATATATATATATGTGTATATATATATATATATACATATACACATCCATTGGTGTACATATGCATATATATGTAGGCACATATACATTTCAAAATTCATAGTGAGAATATCAATTATACAAAGAATGTGAGGTGTACAGTAATGTAATAACATCTCACAGTCTTGGGATAAATGCATTGCAGATGTTCACAGCCCAGGTAGCTTTAGCAGGCCTCAGTGGCTTTAACATTGCAAACTGAAAAAAACACCCACAGAGTTTAACCACCACATGTCATATACCAGCACCGTATGCTGTCTTTTTTGTCACACACTAAAACCTACATACAAATATGTGTATACTAACCTTCACCAACATATATATCTCCACCCTTCACAAACAGTTGCAATATGTCCCCTGGTCTATGCACATATACAGATGTGAATATATATGACACATATATATTTCTCCGTATGTTTGTGGCATACACACACACAGGGTCCACACTGTTGTAAGTCCCTGAACCTCACAGCTGAACTGTTGGGCCATGCTGCAACACAAACAGGTGTCACATATGAGCACACACTAACATTAGGGGGGCATATATGGCTACAAATGCTAGATGAGCATACTAGACTGCTACAGCAGTTGCCAATGCTAAGCTACACTTTAATATGACTATCATGCATGTGTTGTTCTGTCTCATCCATGTTTATATAATGTCAGCGCTAATACCCCCAACAGCCATTGGCCACACTACTATACAGAACACAGATAACATGGATCAGATCTTTGACATTTAATGCTGAGCTACACATTTCACAGGTATGTCCCACTGCCCACAGGTACACACTGTATTGTCCATAGCAGTAGTTAAGCAGAACAGCTATGCATAAATAAGTACTGCTGCCACATATGAATGGTTCACATTATGTAGACTATTCTTCAATAACATCTACTACATGCCAGTAAATACATATGTGTCACATACCTTTCCTTTGTATGATTTGGTAATATTTCTTTTTCTTTTTCCTTTTCTCTGTCTCACTCTCTCCCTGTCTGTCTCTCTGTCAGTCTCTGCAATAGAGTGATTGAGTTTGTTGGCAGAGATTGCAGCCTGTTTTTGTAGGTATTTGCACATGAGCATGTGATGGCCTCTGCACCAATTAGTGGCCACCATTTGCTAATTGCATGCAGCCTGCTGTGTATTAATTGCAGTAATCACTGTCATAGCAACCCAGTACTATAAATTGCTAACTCAGGTAGGCGTGGCCTTTTCAGCTTTCCAAAATGGAGATCATCCTTGTTTGGTGTGGACATCATTGTTTAAGACAGAAGGTTGGTATAGTTCTTATATCAGAAGGCAGGGGTGTAGCCAGAGATTTACATTTTGTACTCAGACCTAATGTTGCTGCTTCCAGTACCCACTTGTCAGTGTAGAACTGTACTCACCCTCAAAATGCTACCCCAAGATACATGGAAAGATGTACTTTCTTTTCATTTTTTACAATTAACTGCCATACAAAGCTAGTTATTGAGATGTATTCCTTTGGCACAAGAATTGTTTGTGAACTGCTATACTGTGAATATTCATTTACTCAGTTCTAAACAGTTTGTGCTTTTTTAGCGTTGACATTAGCACAAGCTGCTCAGAAAAACTGGACACATTTCAGTACTGTGAGTATGCTTACCTACATCCTTAGTAGACCCTGCACACTCAGGTATATTCTACATTTGGGTAGGGGTGCAGAAGTACAGAGAGCGTAAGTATTATTGTGAGGATTTTATCTTGCTGGACTTACAGGGTTGCTGTGTACATGTTAGTTTATCAAGGCAAGTAGTCTGTCTGCGTAACTCCCAACTGTGGACCTATCCACATGGTAGCCAGAGAATAGCCTGTTATTTTTTGTCTGTGCACCACACAGGTCTTTTCAGCAATAGAGAAATGGCATTGTTACAGTTGGTTGCTACCAGTACATGACTACATCCATTTGTATTTCAGTGTTTATTCCTACATAAGGGTATGCTTCCAAAACTCCTTCCAAAGCTATTTGCACACTGTGTAATAGCAGAAAGGCTGATATGCCTCTGTGTTTCTGCCTCTGCCAGACCTCTCAAACACTCAGGTACATATATGAATAGACTCAGGGAAAAGTAAAGAAAAAGTCAGGGACACCTTGAAAATATTAGTGCCATTAAGTTGAAACATTGAGAGAATCAGAGCATATGAATTAATATACCTTTTCTGAAGTAAAAGAAGTGTCTAACTCTTAATTATTGTCATTATTCATTAAGTGTAATTCACCACCTTTCTGGCCAAAGTCAGTAGTTTTAGGAGGGATTAAGAGGGATAGAGCTAAAATTTGTGTCAAAATCTGGGACATCCCTGAAAATTAGGGACAGTTGGGAGGTATGGCCTCTGCCCTAAACAGATATGCCAGTGTTTGTCCTGCTGTAATACTGTGTGGGGTTGTAAAGTGATGGTGTAACATTATTTCCTGCTAGAATGGCTGCTTCTCTTATCACAGTCATGTAATGTAATCCCACAACAACTGTTGGTAAAGATCCACAGAACAAGTTGTATGGTATGGCATTCCTATTTTCCTTTACATTCACTCATTCTGATGCATGATATATTTATTCCTGCACCAGCTTGTATATCCACCGTGGCTTAGTGGTACTTCATGTTGTGTAGTGTGTACAATGTCCGGGGTTCGAGACTGACAGAGGTGTTTTATTTTGCTCCTGAGCAGAACAAGGGCCCTCACATACAGAGTGACTAAGGCACTTTTAAGCAGTTGTAAGCGCGTTTGCCTGGGTTTGCATGATGCTTAGCAATGCTTACCTAAGTGCAAACAAGCGCACACTCGCGCAAACCCACTTAATAGTGCTTATTCCCGCTAACCCCCATACTCTTTTCTTTGAAAGAAAAAAATGGGGAGATAGGAAAGAGGTGAAAAAGGGGCTCAAAGAGGGAAAGACAGTATGGAAAGTAGCTCGGGATGTGCAGGACGGGTGTAGGGAAGGTCCATAGCTGCCCATTTCTTTAACAGCAACAGCTGTGCATATGAAATAAATTTGGAGGTAGATATGAAACATTCGACCTCTGAGAGAGGGGTGAGGACAACAAAGTATGTTGTAATGCCAATTAAATTACATTTTATGTGTCCAGTGGACATGTGTGCAAAATGGGCAGCTATGTATGGGGCATATTTTTTTTTGGGGAGCAGATTGCCCTTTTTTTTTCAGGTGAGAGTGGAATGTGGGGTAGGGGAAGTAGGTATATTTGCAGAGGTAGGTTGGGGAGGTAAACAGACAAGACAAACAAGGTGCATACAGGGGCGGTATATGACATGGGGTGGGTGAACAACTTTGATGGGGAGGGTTGTTTGGAAATCACAAGCCCATGAGCCCACAGATGGAAACAATGGGGCCGAGGTCCCCACCCATGGGTAGTCACCACTGCACCTTCACAGCCCAGAGGGTGGCTGTGCTAGGGGCTGTGTAGGAGGGGTAGGCTGACCTTGGAGTTGCGCCACTCGTGCTTCAAGCTGGCATAGAGGTTCTGCAATAGAACATTCAATCTCTCTATGCACCACAGCCCGGACTATTCGAAGGGTGTTACGTGGCCCTCCTCCACCCATGCTTGCACGGGGGGGCGAGCCCCATCCCCTGCTGTGCTTCCACCCAAAGGTGGCACAGGACCAATGGAGGAGGAGATCCCAGGCTGGGCACCGGACCTGCTGGTGCCAGGTGCCATGGCCAGCTGAGGTGGGACCGGTGGGTCCGCCGGGACCTACCTTCCCATACGAACTATGTTTTGGAGGGTTTAATAAAGATATGGGTTAGTAACAGTCAACCGCATTCCCAGTTAGTTATAACAGCATGCAGAAGTATTCCCATTAACCCAACACACCAGATTTTCAACAGTTGAAAAGCAAGCATAACACATGCATATATAGAACAATAGTGGACATTACAACAGCATGCAGGTTGAATTGATGGCAACAGGCCACCAATATCGTGGTATTTAACAGGGCACATGCATAGAAATAAATACAAATATTTATAAACCAATAGGACATATGTCCCAACAAATGTTTTGAGATTAGACATACCAATTGAGGTGTGGAATTGCATTTTTTATGCACATACAGTAGGGTGAAAAAGGATAGCTCAATTAACTTATATATCCTTCTAATTTTCACTCCATTCTTATTAACTGCAGTTATATGTCCCTTACATGTATTATTACTCTACCCAATGTCCTTATATTGTGCAATTGGATTTTGCTAGATCATTATATACATGAGCTGTATCTTACATACAAACTGTCCAAGATGCAGGTGTTACTGCTACATATCTTGAGAGTTGCTCACACACACTACTGCTAAGATGGTACACTGACAGCTCTATTTTCATATAATTATCTAGATATGTTCAGGTGAAAGTATCAGTTATATGTTAACAGCTCCCTACATTTCCTACAGCACACTGACATTTCTGGGGAACACAATACCAAGCTACTCATGTGCCAGATTAACCTGTACATGCTGGGCATGAACCAACAGTTGAGGGCTGTAAATATGCATAAAAGCTACTGGCACTCCCTTCATCCACGTTATATGAGCCTACCCAAGAGTGGGTTAACACTGCTTAATACAACAGTACTATTTGTAAAATGCAACAGTACAACAACATATCAAAGAAAATTCAGTTATATAAAGAAATAGAGGTAAGGCTCCAGGTCTCGTCCAAGAACTTTTATTCACAGATTACACAAGCGCTTTCACCAACTGGCTTCTTCAGGTGTATACAAAAACTGAAACATACCTACATTTATACTATACAACTCCTAATTACTTAGTAAGGCACTTAAAGGTGTATCAATCCTTTGAATTAAAAATCTTAAAAATACATATGCATACCTATAAAATTCATACATAGCTATGAATAGTGCATATACGAAATTTCTTTATACACAAAAGTATACATTTCTAATAAATTTAAATACATAAAGAAATAAAAATGCACATATATAAAAATATACATAAATCCAACAACATAATAACTATCTACGTAAAGCCTCTATTTTTTAAAAAAGGTTATAATGGCACATGGTCATTCAGACCATGGCCATAATCTGCTCTTAATTTAACTATCCATTTTAATTCCAAATTTTCTGTTTTTACCTTAATGTTACCACCCCTCATATTATCAAGGTTTCTATCACCCTGAAAGTAAAATAGTGTTGCATACTGGTTTCTTTAATGTGCTTAGCTAAAGCATTAAACATACTCCCCTTTTTGATGTGGTATATGTGTTCTCTAATTCTATCTCGTAACAGCCTGTCTGTTTTCCCCACATAAAATTTATTAAAAAATTTACATGTAGCTAGATAAACTAAGTGTGAAGAATCACATCTGGCACTAACCCTAAAATTAAACACATTGCCTGTATCTGGATGTATAAAATCATTACCTGCATTTATATATTTACAATATTGGCACTTAGAATAGGGTCTAGTACCCTTATTATTATTTTGTGTATCAAGGTCTCTAGGACCGCATAACTGCCTTTTTAAAGACTTCTTATTCTTGAAAGTAAACTCTGGAAACGCACCTATCAATTTGTTTACTTGCCTGTGTGATGTTAAGATTTTCCAATGTTTATTAATAATACTCGTATAACATCTTATATTTCTAGAGTAACTAAAACATTACTTAAGTGGTTGCGCATTATTAACTTGACCTTTAATATTGCCTTCTATCGGTTTAGTAAAATAGGGTTTAGCTCGACTGTGTCTCATATTCTTTACTGCATTAATACTAGAATCAATCAATTTTTGGTCATAACCTCTGTCCAATGAATCTGTCTCAACTATATTTAATTGTGTTGCAAAATCATTCTCCATGGCATTAAGCCTAGAGGCTCGATATACTTGATTTTGAGCTTTCTTAAAAATAAACTGAGGATGCATACTATCTCTTCTAAGGAGGTTATTAACATGACATTCTTTCTTAAACATCCTGATATTCAAGTTACCGTTCGTGTCTAGCGTAATCAGGACATCCAAAAAACGTATTTCTTTGTCCGAATAATTCAATGTAAATTTAAGAAAGTTTGTTGATATATTAATATAGTCAGCAAACAATTTCAATTTTTCTACAGAGCCCCCCCCCCCCCATAACATAAAGAGGTCATCTACAAATCTACGGTAAAACAATATGTCATTTGCAAAATCATCTTTCATTAAAAATTCTTTCTCCCATTCCAACATCACTGCATTGGCATAACTATTCGCACAAGACGTTCCCATGGCAACGCCTTGGCATTGCCAAAAAACTTTGTCTTTATATATAAATACATTGTTCTCCAAAACAAGTTTCAATAACCTACATATCAGTTCTATCTTGTTGCAGTCATAGTTCCCAATTTTATGCATTAAATCAGCTAGTGTAGCTGTAACTCTATAGTACCTGACAACGCGACTGTTAGGAAAAGAATGGTTATCACTAAAGCGCAAATACATAATGGAATGAATGGGGTATACAAGCTGAATTTGATGAAGAACTTCTCCACACTATGCCTTTTTTAGAGGGCTCTCGACCAGCAGGTCTACAATTCCCGCTACCAACCAGGAGTCGATCGGACATCAGAGGAAGGGGACGACAGAGCCAGTCACAAACAAGAGGCAGAAGCATGACCAGATACAAAAGGAAACAAATGGACAGTATGGTGAGTCATTACACCATAAAAAAGCATTTTTAAACAGCAAAAACTAGTTATAAATTTATCTCAGTATGTTTTGTCAGATAATGAGCTTAAGGTCTTAGAAAAAGGGCTGTCTTTTATTCCTACAATGGACTCTGATATTACGGAAGTATTTTTAGACGTTAAGATGTTTACCAGAAACCTGATGTTGAAAATTATGTTTGCGAATGATAATGTGAATAATGAGCTTGCATGTAGGAAACCCAGCTGTTTTATACCTAATATGAACCCCCTGATTTCTGCATTTCAAAATATATGTATTGATGAAGCTTATAAAATCTTTTATGAACAAGAAATGTTAGATAATAAGAAGAAATGGCACAATTTATCCAGAGATGAATGTACTGCCTTAAAAAACTTAAAAGTTAATAACTCTATTATGATACATACTGCGGACAAAGGGGGACCCATAGTGGTCCTTGATAAGGATGACTATGATAAGAAAATGTTCCTCCTTTTAGATGACAAAACTTTTTATAAACCTATCACATTAGCGAAAGTAAATAGAATGGTTGAACATGTACATAAACAGTTAAAATTGATGGCTAGACAGAATAGTTTGGATGAAAATCTTTTCCAATACTTTCTCATTGTTAAACCTACCATTCCAATGATACAAGGTCTACCCAAGGTGCATAAAAGCTTAAATAATCCCCCAATGAGACCAATTGTGTCAGGTAGGAATTGGTGCACTGAAGCCATTTCCATTTACCTGGAAAAAACCCCTGAGAATTCTTATTAATAATTCAGGGCACATTCTAAAGGATACTGAACAGTTTGTTAAAGATCTTTATAAATTTTGTGAATACACTGCAAGGAAGCAGGTATTACTTGTTACAGTCGATGTTGTTTCATTGTTTACAATTATACCTAATGAATGTGGAATTAAGAGTGTAGCTGATTTAATGCATACAATTGGGAGATATGACTGCAACAAAGATAGAACTGATATGTAGGTTATTGAAACTTGTCTTGGAGAACAATGTATTTATATATAAAGACAACGTTTTTGGCAATGCCAAGGCATTGCCATGGGAACGTGTTGTGCGAATGGTTACGCCAATGCAGTGATGTTGGAATGGGAGAAAGAATTTTTAATGAAAGATGATTTTGAAAATGACATATTGTTTTACCATAGATTTGTAGATGACCTCTTTATGTTATGGGGGGGGGGGCTCTGTAGAAAAATTGAAATTGTTTGCTGACTATATTAATATATCAACAAACTTTCTTAAAGTTACATTGAATTATTCGGACAAAGAAATACATTTTTTGGATGTCCTAATTACGTTAGACACGAATGGTAACTTGAATATCAGGATGTTTAAGAAAGAATGTCATGTTAATAACCTCCTTAGAAGAGATAGTATGCATCCTCAGTTTAATTTTAAGAATGTAACTCATAATCACGTATATCGAGCCTCTATGCTTAATGCCATGGAGAATGATTTTCAACACAATTAAATATAGTTGAGACAGATATATTGGACAGAGGTTATGACCAAAAATTGATTGATTCTAGTATTAATGCAGTAAAGAATATGAGACACAGTCGAGCTAAACCTTATTTTTCTAAACTGATAGAAGGCAATATTAAAGATCAAGTTAATAATGCACAACCACTTAAGTTATGTTTTAGTTACTCTAGAAATATAAGATGTTATACGAGTATTATTAATAAACATTGGAAAATCTTAACATCACACAGGCAAGTAAACAAATTGATAGGTGAGTTTCCAGAGTTTACTTTCAAGAATAAGAAGTCTTTAAAAAGGCAGTTATGCGGTCCAAGAGACCTGGATACACAAAATAATAAGGGTACTAGACCCTGTTCTAAGTGCCAATATTGTAAATATATAAATGCAGATAATGATTTTATACATCCAGATACAGGCAATTTGTTTAATTTTAGGGTTAGTGCCAGATGTGATTCTTCACACTTAGTTTATCTAGCTACATGTAAAATTTGTAATAAATTTTATGTGGGGAAAACAGATAGGCTGTTACGAGATAGAATTAGAGAACACATATACCACATCAAAAAGGGGAGTTCGTTTAATGCTTTAGCTAAGCACATTAAAGAAACCAGTATGCAACAATATTTTACTTTCAGGGTGATAGAAACCTTGATAATATGAGTCGTGGTGACATTAAGGTAAAAACGGAAAATTTGGAATTAAAATGGATAGTTAAATTAAGAGCAGATTACGGCCATGGTCTGAATGACCATGTGCCGTTAAAACCTTTTTTAAAAAATAGGGCTTTACGTAGATAGTTATTATGTTGTTGGATTTATTTTTATATATGTGGATTTTTATTTCTTTATGTATTTAAATTTATTAGAAATGTATATTTTTGTGTATAAAGAAATTTCGTATATGCACTATTCATAGTTATATATGAATTTTATATGTATGCATATGCATATGTATTTTTAAGATTTTTAATTCAAAGGATTGATACACCTTTAAGTGCCTTACTAAGTAATTAGGAGTTGTATAGTATAAATGTAGGTATGTTTCAGTTTTTGTATACACCTGAAGAAGCCAGTTAGTGAAAGCGCTTGTGTAATCTGTGAATAAAAGCTCTTGGAAGAGACCTGGAGACTTACCTTTATTTCTTTATATAACTGAATTTATCCTTTGTTTTTTGAGGTGCCTGGTTACTCATGTGGTTTAACTTTTAGTGAAATATCAAAGAAAATGACACAGATGCACTCTAGGCATTATACATTTATTAAAGGGTTATTACACCTTTATTTATTGGGTTAAAACACTTTTTGAAGGCTCTCTCATTTAGTTTATATAACAGTACATGCAGAATAATTACTAACCTGCCTGATGATGCAGCCTTTGCAACCTATCTTCATGGGCTTGCTGATTCATAGACTGGACACCTGCAGCTGTGAAGTAAATGCAGTGATATTGAGACATACCTATCCACAGTATAGACAAGCATAGCAATTCTTAACTACTTAATACAATGGCTACTTACTCAGTATTGGGGCATTAACCATCGTACGGGACTCCTGGATCCACTGGTCCAGCTGATCCTCCTTACATCGCTTCAGGTCAGAATAATGGTGCCTGACCTGCTCACTAGTCCAAGGAACGCCAGTGGCACTGGTGAGAACATGAGCAAGACTGTTCCAAGCCTCCGTTTTATATTGGGTGCCCTGGTACTGGCCCCGCAGGAGTCTTTCCTCATGATTGTGGACAAGGAGCCAAACCATTACTTTGGTCTCCTCAATGCCCCAGTGTGGCATTCGAAATCGAGTGCCTTCTCCAACACCGGCCATGCTGACTGCAGAAGGGAGCTACAACCAGTTATGCCAAGTATTCCTGTCTGTGGAGCTTAAATTTGCCTCATTTCCCACACTTATTTGTGATTGGTCAGTTTTGAAAAAACTCAGCTGTAGCACACCTGCTTAGCTGATGTTGGCAATGTTTAATATTCCTTTGATAGATATGTGTCTGTTGAAAGTGCATGGCTATGAAATGCTGTCATGGCTTAGTGGGTATGTACTGTGACTATAGCGCACAGTATCCTGAGTTCGAGCCCTGTCACTACTTTTTATTTTCCTTCTGGCCAGACCTGAATGGTTAAGGTACAGTAAAGGAGGTGTGGCCATGTTTAGCCGACTTTGCTCAACTTTGCCCGACTTTGCCCAACGTTGCCCGATGTTTCTTGACATTGCTCAACGTTGTGCTGGTTAGCGCGGTGCACAGCTACACGCTGGTTAGCGTGGTGTGCAGCTACATGCAAAGACATTGTGCTTGTTAACGAGGTGCTCAGCTATGAGAAATTGGTTTTAAATATGCTAAATACTGCTAAAATGTGCTTAGCAGTGCTTTATATTGCTTAAAATAAGTTACTTATGCCTAAAAATGTATAACCATTTCACCTTCATAAATATATATATATATATATATATATATATATATATATATATATATATATATATATATATATATATATATAAATAATTTGTGCACTACTACATATAACATTTGAATGCTTTTTACAAAACGTATACATGATAAATGTTAGGAAATATTTTTGTATACAGATTTCCAACCGAAAATGGAATGTGCAGTAGTGGGACTCGAAATGGGAATGCCTCCTCTTTGTGCGAAGGCTTTAAACACTACGCTATACCTATTTTGCTTAATTTGCATATATTTTTCTTATTATCCTCTTCGGTGTCTAAGCTGCTAACTGTAGCTAAGCAATGGGCAATCCTGTGCAAACACATGCAAATTCAGGCAGCTATATCGGAAATAAAACAAAAAAAAATAAATTTCTTTTAATTTTTAAATTTGTATGAGGTTTAACATATGGGGGAGTGTAGTGTTACAATGTACACATGTGAGCGGACTCGCTCATGTAACTCGACATTTCTTGGGTTTTATCAGTGCAGGGGCATGGATTTTTGGACTGCTCGGCAGTCTGACATACCCCCTACACTCGTCCATGCTCCATGTAAGCTTTAGAGTTGAGGCAGCGCGCCCTCATTAATATGCATGGCGCGCTGCCATCATACTCTTAGACTGACATTTCCGTGTAAGACTAATCTAGACTTACATGGAAGATTAGTAAATCCTGGGGACATTTAGCAAAACTCTCTCTCTGCTCACATTTATACTGCCTATATGTCTTAACAGCCACAATATTGGAGCAGCCTAATAGTAATATCACAGGAGACAAAGATAGTAAAGATATTTTATTACACAAAGACTGTGATTGGAAGCATTAGATTTGTTGTGTTTAAATGAATTTTTGGCACATTATTTATGTTATTTCTGTTATTTATTTTTCTTTGTCAAAACAATTAACTATGTCATATATAGTGTGTTTCTGTTATATATATATATATATATATATATATATATATATATACTCACACACACAACTCTCTCTGTATATATATATATATATATATATATATATATATATATATATATATGTATATATATATATATATATATATATATATATATATATATATATGTGTATGTGTGTGTGTGTGTGAATGTGTGTATATGTATATATATATATATATATATATATATATATATATATATATATATATATATATATAAATTATATATATATAAAATATATATATATATATATATATATATATATGTACACACACACACACACACACACACACACACACACACACACACACACACACACACACACACACACACACGCACACACACACACACACACACACACACACATATATATATATATATATATATATATATATATATATATATATGACTATTAGACAGCTGAGTTAATGTGATTAAGCAAATTATGTTTTTCTTCTCTAAGGCTGCTGCTGTGCTTGTCCACAGGATGGATGGAAGGATGGATAGATTGATAGATAGTCGAACAGACAGACAGTAGACAGTGGGACAAAGAGCAAATAGAATAGATGGACAGATAGGTGTGTGTTTGGGTCTACTTTCATTTGTTGAAAGCTCATTATTTCAACAAACAAAAGTACAACCCCATTTACGCGATAAATGAAAGCACACTTTCATGAATACTGGTTCACCAAAGTGGTAATAACAAGAAAAGTAAAGACTGCAGCACCGAAGCATGCTACAGTGGGTATAAGGGAATAGCCGTGTTTCCCCACTGTAGTGTGATCTCAGACTTAGTATATATAAAGTAGCAAGAGTGTGGGGGTGCAGGAGGTTTGCCCCCCTGCAAAACTGCCTTTGTAGTGTGTCATTTCTTGTTTTTATTACGGGTTCGGTGAACTGGTATTCGTGAAAGTACACTTTCATTTCAGTGCACTTTTACGTAAATGGGGACATACTTTATTTGTCGAAATCATGAGCTTTCAACAAAGAAAAGTAGACCCATCTAGTTTCATGCACACTCACACTAATGCTTAGAAGACAGATGACAGTGGCAAAAGATTTTTTTCATGACTGAGATCTGGGAAATTCATATTAGAATATCTAGAGGGCAAAGTATCATATCTTTGCTGTTGCAAATTCAGTAATGTAAGCCAAAAACAGAAAATGATAGATCAGAAGATTCATCTGCTTTGTTTTGTTAACTGGACATTATTTGCCTTCCATTCTATTACACAAGAAACATGGCTGAAGTGCATAAGAGTTCCGTTGTGGTGCTAGAAAACAGATATGTGGCTTTTCCTTATTGTTTGTACACAGAGTGCTCTTTGCAGCTGCACATTTACTTGGGCATACCAGGCCATTAAACATAGAACACAAACACTGGTTACTGCTACAGCATCCTCAGTGATGACTCAAAGAAATCCTTTCCTCACTCTACAATTTCAGCTGCATTTTTTGACCACCTAAAATGTGTTGGAAACATGATTTATTTACCTTATAGACATAACAAATCATATAATTATACCATGGTTAATATGGCTGCTTATGTCAGAGTTGATGTAAGCTCACTACCTGAAATCTGACATTGAACACGCACAAAACCACTTCAACTCTCTCAAAAAGTTGCTGTAAGAATTTCTAAGCACAGAACTCTGCGTACAAATTCAGTAATGTAAGCCAGTCTGTAATATGCCACAAGAACTGAGATAATGACTGAGTGCTGGCCTCTTTATACTCATTTCTACTTTTGTAAATTTTGAAAAACATCCGAAGAACTCTAGTCAAACTATTTCTTTGGTACATTTACCCCATGAGCATACCAGGTGCACTGGATATCTGCCATATTGCAACAATAACTAATTTTGGTACATGGGAGATTACTATACCTCTCAACTGTCCATATTCTTGCAGAGCATCCAGATTTTTTGTGTCATATTTTTGTTCTATTCCTCATAAAATATGTGGTTTTCTGGCAAATCACTGAGGACTAAAGTCATTAAATAATAACATGTTTAAGTTTCAGACTTTATATCCTTCATAAAATGTATGCTAACACAAAACCTTTTTATTCCACAAAACCTGTTATTCTAGCAACTTTCTAAGTTTAAAAGAAAAATATTTAAACTATATCCCTATTTTCTGGCCTTTATCCCTCCGTTATTTTAGGGTTTGTTCAGATTTCTTGTGCTAAGAAGTTGAGAGGTATTACAAACACATGCATATACAGATCCCCCCCCCACATTTACTCTCTCATACACACACACACACACACACACACACACACACACACACACACACACACACACGCACACACACGCACACACACACACACACACACACACACACTCTCTCTCTCTCTCTCTCTGTCATACACACACAGACACACTCTCTCTGTCTGTCATACACACACACACACACACACACACACACACTCTCTCTGTCTCTCATTCATACACACACACACACACACACACACACACACACACACACACACACACACACACACACACACACACACACACACACACACTCTCTCTCACTCACTCTGTCTATCAAAGGATCTGTGTCAAAAGAAATGAGAGCCTGCAGCATGTATAAACTTGCTTGTATCGTGTCTCATTTCCTTCTTACATGTCCTATCCATATACACACATGTGCATTCATATCCTTCCCCAAGTATATATATCTTGTATTGTAGCTACTCCATATAGTGAAGCAAACTCCCTATCTTATTACATGCTATTCTGCCATGGTTGTTCAGGTACTGTTGCATAACTCCCATTGTCATATTCCTGGGCTACATTCTGCACCAACAGTCATTTCCATACTCACATCTGTCACCATTGTGTTTGTTGGTTATTCCTGTTGTTTGGTGTTCAAGAAATCTATGTAACTGTTATTAGTTTTGGTAACAAAGATGTTTTTCTTGTTAGCATCCAAGTATTACTAAACTTAATACATGGTTTATTTTGTAGTTACTGTACAATAGTTGACATTATCTTGCCCGGCTTTTCTACACAGGCAGACTGCTTAGCAAAGGTGATGTGAGTTTGTGCAGTCATTTTATCATTAAGGAATGTATTATGCAATATCTGTCATCTACCTTTGCTGAGGGCTAGATCCAAAATGTGGTATTTAATCAGTTGGCCACTATCTTTGGGGAAGTCACAGAATGGTTAATTGTTTTAGAATTGTCTTGACAGTGTGTGTTAGGTTACATTGTAACTTCTTACGTCTAGTATAGCCATGTAAGCAGATTGCCCTGTTTCTAAGGCACCCATTCCTGCTGTGGTTATTTTATGTATCTATAGCTCTTTTGCTTGAAATTTTCTTGTAAATAGCCTTGTATATCCTTTCTTTATTTGCTTATTTTACATTTGTTTACCGGAAAAGTCCGACTTGGAACGAAGCCAGTTTTCAGCAGATGCCCAGAGAGAAACACTCCAGATGTACGCCTTTGTAATGTGAGAGGAAACCAGACCACCCAGAGGAAACCCACATGGATGTAGGGACGACATGCAGACTCTGCAAAGAAGGCACCCCAGCCAAGAATCGAACTGGAGAACCTCTTGCTGTGAGGAGACAATGCAACTGCTGCACTGCTGCACCATCCCATATTTTCTGGACATTGCTTGTCATCTATTCTTATGACTGTGAGTTATTTTACATTATATTTTTTTTTTACTTCAGTTGTTATTCACAGATAATGTAAAATTAACTGCTGAAGCAAAGCTAACTTGACGCTTTTAAAGTAGTTCTTTCTGATAGCGAACCACATAGTCTTACATTTTTAGGGACCTTGAACTTGCATGTCTACAGTTTATCCCTTTCTTTCAGCAATTACTGGTAAACAATAAAATATTATTTTTTAAGGCCATTTGTTTTCACAGTCCAGAAGCTGCACTAAACCACTTGGTTTTTGCAATGTTTTAGCAAGCATGTATTAACCTCTGTACAGTCATTTAAATTTGAGGAATTGCAACTCTTTTCTTCTTCCGTTTCTTCTTTTTTGTACTAGTAATTAGCCCCATTGCCAGATGTAATCAATGGATTTTAAAAGGTGTGGGGTGCAGGCATTTGGTGTATAGAAAAGCTTCCATTTTTGTGATATATATTCCATTAGTGGGCTAAGGACATGCATGACACTATTTGCCACTGGCAGTGACAAACTGTAACAAACCAGGAAATAGGGTTCTGAATGTTCATCTTTGCAGTCAGAGTGATTAATCACAATGGCCAGATGGAAGCAAGAATATAATGTCAGTGTTCTCTGCACTGCATTCATTCACATTAGGCATGCAATGTTTATAATGTAGAAGCACACGTACTCCTTGAGTCTGAGTCAAATGCACACACAATATGCATTCATTTTTTTTTCATTATTTAAACCTGTCTGAGAAAATATACATTTAGAGTTACACATTTCTTGTAGATCCTGAAGCTAATAAATGCATATCTATATATATATATATATATATATACACATACACACACTACTAATGCAAGTAACTGGTTTTTTTTGTATGTTTTCCTTCTGAGTATCAAGTATAATTTCCTTTCCCATTTCCCCTTGTTCATCTGCAGTGCAAGTTTGCACACAATTACTGATCTAGAGATAATGGCATTTATTGATGGCACGAGAACTGAAGAAGAATAACTAATTGTGTGACCTCATATACAATGGCATGCATGTTGATTAACACAGAAACACAATGCTGTTACTGTAGCAGTAGTGCAGTTAATTACTTTTAAAACTAAGAGCATCAGCACATTTAAATTCTGTTCAAATTTTTAAATTTGTAATTCTCCATTGCACCAGAACTGGCACTATGGCATTATTTGTTCAGCCAAATCATTCCCTCAGTACTGCTTTGTCTGATATTTGTTTTGACACTGCCCTTATAATAAACAAAACAACAAACACTAATCAAATGAAAAAAAAAATGTAATCATATCAGGAAAAAAGGTGCGCCTGCTGTGGAATCTTGATTTGATTCTTGTAAGAAAGTTTTGTATTAACACCCTTGCTATGATATGCTTTTATCCTTAAAAATGAATAAACCAAGTTTCTGCAGTTCTTTGTTCATTTTATATTCCTGACAGAAAGGTTTAAGGATGCGCATGTACACAAGGATGAGCAGAGCTGTTAAATCCATTTTCCATCGCGGCATGGCTGTATAATGAATTTCTGTCATTCTTGAGTTTGACATTCTTTGAAACTACATATTATATGCAATAATGTATGCACAATGTCATTTTGGTCACTTATATATTACAGACTTCAAAAAGTTCTGCACTCGATGTAAATGTGAATATTAATGCTGCCATGAATCGACAGAATGAGAAACGGAGTGAATCAACTTTATTGTCACTCGGTGACCTGCTTGTCAGAGCAATTTGTTACAGCTAATGATGAAAACGACATCTCATATAAATAACACTTTTTAAAAAAGTAGTCAGACTGGATACAGTGATATCTGACTTTTGAAAATATTTGGAGTTCTTAAAGTTTTTTTTTTTTGTGATCTGAGAAATGCAGTATTGGAAATATATATGAATTTCTGATTATTTATTTCTTGATTTGATCACTGTAGGTTTAAGAAAAACTAGAAGGTATCAAATACAGATTGGATGTCCTGCTGTGTTCCTTTCTTTACCAGATAGTTTGTATACCTTACTAGATTTGTTACTACTCTCATTAAAAGGGGACAGTGTTCACAGTTCTAGGTTTAAATCTGTGCTTATAGTATGGTTAAGTTACTTCAGAGTCAGTCATATGCCTTCAACATATAGATCATTAGCAGCTCTTAGAAAATATTGTCAGTGCAAATGTTCACTGAGACACTTAATAGCTCTTAATTAGTACTTAGTTGTCTGTGTGTGTGTGTGTGTGTGTGTGTGTGTGTGTGTGTGTGTGTGTATGTGTGTGTGTGTGTGTGTGTGTGTGTGTGTGTGTGTGCTGTTTAAGGGAATTCCCACAAGCATCAGATATTTGGTACATTCAGTAGGTTTTCATCTCTTTGTTCTCATCCTGCCTCAGTAATGGGCATGTGATACACAGATTGTGTTATGCTATTGCTACATGAAAAATGCTCACAGACCGAAGCTTAAGCTATGAAATAAAGCACCATCAACATTCAGAGTACAATTACTTGATGTTGCCTCACAGTAAGACGCTGTCTGGTTCGACTCTCAGTTAGAGCGTCTTCTGCGTGGAGACATGCGTGAATGGGCGTACCTTCTTTGAAGGTTGTGCATCACGGCTGGCAACTCGGTATGTAAAAATCAACTGCCAATCATTAGCAGACCGGAGTTCCACTGTGGCGACCCCTAACCGGGAAAAGCCGAAAGTCACAAGAACAACAACATGCTCAGAACGTTTTCTCTGTATCTTCAACAAATTGTTGAATAATTAAAACATTATAAAAAAACTAAATTGCTTGATCTGTAAAACAAAACTACTCTACTATTTATTTATTTATCCAAGACAGAATTTTTAAGTCTTAATCTGCAAGATACAAAGACTTATCTTAATACTCAGAGCATCTTTCTGACAAGAGCAGAAAAACTGACAAGTGGTATCACTACAGACTTACAATTAAGGCCTAACAAGCAGCAACAACAAATTGTATACATGTGTATAAATTAACTCATTAGCAGTGCTGATGTACAATCTATCACAGATATGTAAGCCTAGGGCAAAAAACAAGATTGGAACCACAAACAGTGTGCAAATGTGTTGAGGACATCCAAATTACAGTGGTCCAGTAAAACCATATACATGCAGAGAAGACAGCCTGCAGATACAAAAGGTGCATAACTCTTGAGTCAGGAAGGCATGAGCAGACACAGATACAAATATGAAGGGCAGCAGTAGCTAAAATTGGTGCTAAAACTATGATGTGGAGCCTTACCTGCCCACAGAGAACATCTGTACTGAATGCATAAATCCTTTTTTTGCTTAGTCAACTGTCATTTATTTATTTATTTATTTATTTATTTTACATTTGTTAACCAGGCATTTGAACTTGTCAGCTGATATTCTTCTTCTTGAGCTAATTAACCTAGACAAGCAGTGAATGATGAAAATGTACAGAGTATATACAAAACAAATTCTCTGTGTTTAAATTTAGCAGTAAAAGTCAGAAAGTATTTTAACAGAAAAAAAACTACTGAATGAGAGACTTACATTCAGACAATTGTGAGTGTAGGTTCTGATTAGGACATAATAAAGATAAATAACTTACTAAGTGTAGTCAAGTCCCAATATAGATATATGATGAATTCTAGCTATGATATATCAATAAGGCTTAACTAGAATACATCTCCCAATACTATCCAGTACTTCCAAGACAAAAAAAAACCTGGCCTCAAAACTCCAGGCCTCGAAAAGTGAACAGCATTGCAATGTTTTTTTTTCAAAAAGCAAAATGTCTTCCAATTAAACATAGGGGGACACTTTTTCTAGCCTCCCTTACTTATAAGCTGTTAAAGCAACAGACATTCCCCTTTTTTAGCATATTAACTGAAAGACACTATATATATATATATATATATATATATATATATATATATATATATATATATATATATATATATATATATATGCAAAGCCTTCCCACTAAAGATATAACCCTTCTACAAAGCCTTCTACAACCAATTAAAAAAAACAAATGCACCCAGGGTCTTTTGTTCAAAACTCTGAGTACTGTAAGATACAAACTTTTCATCAAAAGGGGGAAAAGATTTTATTTAAATTCTACTTAAACATTTCAAGTTTCACTTATAGTGACCTGTGCATTGATACTTTTTTGTACTTCTCTGCTTTTTAAGTTTATTCTTGAACCTTAGTCTTGTAGCTCATTTGCAGTTATGTGAAAACTTTGTATTAGATTGGTTACCTATTAGAAAATTGAAGTTACGGAACTTCGAATACCATATCGTCGACACCATATGATCGAAGTTACAGAACTTCGAAATTAAAAACAAAACAAAAAAAAACAAAACAAAGACAACGTACCCTGACAGGTTAAAGCAGGGAGGCAAGCCCCCCTGCACCCTCCACACCCCTGCTACTTAAATATACCAACTCCAAGATAGCACTTTAATGCACTATGGTGCGGAAAGGGGAGATTTCCCTTTCCTACAATGTAGCGCAATCTTGGAGTTGGTATATTTAAGTAGCGGGGGGTGTGCAGGAGGGCTTGACCCCCTACATCCTTTACTTTTTCTTTTTTTTTTTATGTTCATTTTAAAGCATTCGAATTTCCAGTTGTTCGATCATTAATGGTCACCCTTTAGTGATTCGAGCAATTGGAAATGCGATGTTCCAATAGGAACCCCATTAGATTTTACCATTGTATATATGTTATACTATACGTCTATTTCCAAAAGTAGAATTATCTCATTTAGTCATTTATTACAGCATTACTAGTAGATTTCTGCATAGTGTCATGATATAGTCTGTGATAGGATTACTGCATTATGAATTCTGCTCCAGGATTTATGCTTCAGTACTTTTATAGCTGTATATACCTGCTTAAAGTTGCATTCCAGTGTCTTTCTGTTTATCTTGATACTGTTTTCCCTCCCATGTTCTTTGAGTCTGCCCCATCCCCCCGCTCAAACATTAAGCTAAAAGTTTCTGACATTCTAACCATAGGATCAAAGCTCCAGTTTGATTTTTTTTTTCTCCAACCCTACCAATCTTCTCTTGTTGGGGTTTTAAAAAGTTGTGTCTCTGGCATCCACCCCCAATGGTAATCTGACTACCAAAGTCCCTCCCTCCCCTCTTTCATTGCTATTGTTGGTTGTGCAAACTATTTAAGTACTTTCCTGCACATTGTTTTCCATATATCCATAATACTAGGATCCCACCCAGAAAACTGGTTTTGCACTTGAGTAAACCTCCCTTACTACAATTTGTCTTCAACACTTTAAGCACACTACTATGAAATCTTATCATAAGCTAACCTAGTGTAGTGCCAAACTTCAGAGACCATCCATGGAGACCTCTGTATAAACCAGTCCATGACCTAAAGTAGCCCAAACAAATACAGGTCTGGACAACATGAAAATGCAATTTCTAAATGCTACCATAGACAGGCTGATAGATATAGCCATCCTGAGACAATGTAGCAATTGTCTAATATTCACAGATAACCATTTAATCCTTAAAGAAACAAACACAGTATGCAAAAGATGTGTATACACAATTTCACTGCTTGCAAAAATCATGCATAGAAACAAGGTTGTCAAGGGCACGTGTGCACGTACACACACACACACACACACACACACACACACACACACACACACACACACACACACACACACACACACACACACACACACACACACACACACACACACACACTACATTCACCATACATAGAACAACTGATGCTGAGGAAACAAAAAGCAATTTTCACAATCCTCAAAGACCTCCTAAGCTTACAAACAGCAGTGCCTAGCCTTTACAATCTTTAAAGAACTCACCAAAAGCAACATCGCACATAACACCTACACCACTGGAGCCCCAAGGGCAAAGCCAAATGTAAATCAACACATTACCCAGGATTCTTGTCACAGGGGACTCTAATGAATGACCCACAGATGCTCCAATCAACAGTCTGAATAAAGAAAAGGTAATGGTTAGTTGCTTATCTGGAACCAAGATCTACCAAGTTATGCATGCACTCAAGTCACTACACAGCAGGTACCAGTATGATTCTGTTATACTCTGTGTGGGCATTAATGACTTGAGAAGTACTTCCCTTGACTATATGAAGACAGACATTGTTGATTTCCTTGAATACGTATCTCAGGCAGGTATGTGCCTTGCACTGAGCAACATTCTACGTTCAACAAGGATGTTGACAGAGTATGAACAAAAGATGATTGACTTCAATAATTTACTTAGTTTCTGGTGTCTTTCTAAGGGGATTCGATATTTGTCAGGATGGCAGGACTTGGTCAGCAAACCACATTGCTTTGCAGAGGATAGCCAGTACCTGTTGCCCCTAGACTTCCGAATATTGGCTAAAACTTTATCCAACCCTTAGAGCCTTTTTTCAGGCATTGCCAAATTGACAAATCTATTGACATTGCAAGGAAAACCCAAAGAAACCTAAACCTAACTGCTCAATACTAGGAGCCTAAGCAAGAAACTCTACACCCTACAAGCTCTCCAAACTCTGGAGAACATAGACATCTATGCTGTTACTGTGACATGGTTTAATTCTACAGAGAGTACTCCAGTACTGCAAGGTTTCAGTGCCTTACACACATTTATACAATCCTTCTGGTGTTACTAGCTGACAATAACTATCTGTGGCTTATGGTGGATGAGGAATAATAACAGGTAACATCAGGGACATTCGGTACAGAACAGTTTGCACTACTAAATATTTAAATAGGTGTGTGTGTGTGTGTGTGTGTGTGTGTGTGTGTGTGTGTGTGTGTGTGTGTGTGTGTGTGTGTGTGTGTGTGTGTGTGTGTGTGTGCATATGACTTTGTGTTTAGCTGTGTGCACATGTGAGCAGGAATGGATGCATGGATGCCTGTTTTAATGAGATGCATCAGTCTCAAGAGCTGATTACAACAAAGGCAACAGAAAAAGGGACTCAACACCTGCAGTAATCGTCAGTGTGGCTAATATGTTTCTGAATCATTGTTTTCTCTGATCATGCTAAAGGACTTTTTGCCACAACCTTACAACTCGGACTTAAGCGTGTTTCTGAATCCTGGTTAGCTTGTGTTATTCCAATTAGACTGATGATCAGAAAAGTCACAAAAGTCCCACAGACACAGTTTTAAGCCCTGCATTGTCCTAGTGAATGACAATAATGCCCATTAGTCTTAATAATCAGTAGTGCAAGCCTGTATTCCCCTTATCTTATTTTGACAAAATAAACCTGCTTGTATTATATGTACATTGCCTCACTTTAACAAAAATATCTGCATGTATTCGACAAGTGAATAGGCCAGACAGCCCACTCAATATGTGCTATTTACATTAAAGATAGTAATTTATTAGTATCTTTACATTAATACATGTATTTATTTATTTTAAATTTACTAACTGGGGTAGAGTGCTGATTCCATCAGGCTTATTTGAGTCTCAGCCTGGGGATAAATACAACAGATACATGTGATATTATATAAAAACTGAATGAAAGAATGCAATATATACATATTAAAAGTGAATATGAGAGTAGGTCTGAAAGTACAATGATAAGAGATACCAGACATTATTGTAATGTCCTGTTAGTTCTAATCAGAAAATGGGACAGGAACGGGCTTCATTAAAACTGGGACAGAGGAAGCTACTGTGAACTTGCAACTGTGCATTTGTTTGTTTTATAAGAGGCAGTCTGTTTTTTATATTGAAGTTCATCACAGTATGCCTTCTGCTTTAATTTTGCTTGGTGCTAATGTCACAAAATGCAGTCATGTGTGTGCTTTCTACATAATCTAAAGTTTAGATTTTGTTGTACAGGACTCTACGTCAAAATAGAGACTGCGGTAGTCTGAGGAACTTATACCATTCTATTGTATTGTAAAATGAAGGATGCTTTTAAACATAAATATGTGTTATATACAAAATTGTTTGCCTGTCTTCATAGTGTTAGTCAAAGTAAAAAGCTTGCATTTCTAGACCTTTTCTTTAGTTCAGTATTTTTAATGTTTTTTGGGTTCTACACTGAAGAATTCTGGTGTATTTTTTAATCCTGTAATGTGGGATCTTTCACAAATGAATGGGGAATAATTGAGATATCACTATTTTCAAGCAATTAATGTAAATAAAGCAATATAATGTAATGAACTGTTTTATGGGTGAAATACTCTATTTGACATAGGTATGTATTTAAGCTGAATGAACAGTCTAAAATTTTTACAGTTTATGTGGTGACCTGTACACTAAATGCTATAACAGCTCATTGTTTCAGTTGCTATTTGCTAATTAAAGAAGGAAGAATATTATACAATGATGCTTATAATTTTTGGATCAATAAATATTTGTTAAAATTCAAGAAAATTAAACCAGAAATGAAATGAAGTAAAACCAATATTAGAGTGATGTTTATGGGAATGTTCCACTAAGGCCTATAAAGAGATGATAAGACATTTTAGATAGCTTACAATATGGAAAAGATTTGCTCTTTATTGGTTTAGTTAACAAAAAAATCATTGCACAGGGGATCGATATTCCATTTATTAGGTCTATAATAATCATAAAGCATCTAGGAAATAGTAAAAGGACTTTGGAGGAAGTTAACTATAATGTACTATTGAGGATCATTTGTGTGATGCCCAATGTACAAAGAAAATTTTACTTTTGAGTTAGTAAATTTCATAGGTTCACAGGTTCATAGGTAGGTACTAGGCTATTGGCAATCCAAAGCCTGACAATACAGAATTCTTGGACGGCAAGAATGACTGTTCAAGGATCATGGGTGTACCAACAACTGATGACACTTATAAGCTTGTACTACTAAATATTTAAGTAGATGAAAAGCAACTTCTGAGACGCATAAAGTGAGTAATTATGGACATGATTTCTGGAAACAAACAAGATATATAATTCATTGCAATTTAAAAAAATGGGGGAAATCAGGATTCTTTGGTTTCATATTGCAACTGTGCTGCATTGCTTTATACTTTGAAAGAAAGATAGAAGACTGATGCTGAATTTATATGTTCCAAGCCTTCAATATGAAATGTGGTGTTATTGACTGAGTACTAAAAAGTTGACATGCTTAATGTGATAGAATAGCAGGAGTGTATGTCAAGAGTTATATAGTAAAATGTAATGGCAGAAATGGCATATATTTTGGTTTACTAAAGCTGGCTTTGAATGAGCATGGCAGATGGGGCTTTGGGTATTACTGAAGAACAGATCAGTTGACTACTATAACACATGAAACATGGAAAACTTCATAGGAAAACTCTTAATAAGCTGTGTAATATAATTATTGATGATTGATGCAAGGATGCCAAGGAAATATTGGGTAAGAATGTATTATGTAAATGGAGGGGGTGAATGGATAGGAAGTATAGCAATAGTGACAATGAAGCAAAACTTCAGCACTAGTTTTCATTCACCAGTAGGTCAGGCACTGTGCTGGCTGATGTCCAATTGCACTCTAGAATATAAAAAAGATGCACACTAAGGTAATCTGTTATGAAGAGGTGGATTAATGTTGTGGGGGGGCGTAGCTCCAGCTGAATTAAAAGACAGATTACCAAGTTGGCAGGGTGGAGACTGTGGATGAGATAAGAGCATATTTAAAAAATAAAGAACATATTAATTAAGACAAGACTACTTGCAATAGTATGTACTAAGACAATGCAATTACACCTATTAATTTGGTGACAGCTATGAGTAATGCAGGGATGCTTAATTCTACAGGAGAGGACAGAAATATTTTAAAATATGAGAAATGTAGCAATCTCAGTGATACAAGTATGTTTACATATTAATAGTCAGGAGAACGTTGAAAGAGTGCTTTCTTGCTTAGTGTATGAAAACATGGGGTTCCTATCAGTTCGTCGAAAATTAAGCAGTTCAAACATCATATGTTCGAACTGTGAAATTCGAAGACTGACTATCGCGAAGCCGCGGAACATCAAATTCTTTCCCAGGGAAAGAATTTGATAGGCCGTTTCTGTGGCTTCACTATTCCCTTCACTGTAGTGTGAAAGTTACGGACCGGGTTAAGGTAAGTGCGCGAATGGACCGGGTTCAGGTGAGTGTGCGATAGTTACGGACCTTAGGGTTAGGGAGCGGGTAAGGTGAGTGTGCGATAGTTACGGAGCTTAGGGTTAGGGAGTGGGTAAGGTGAGTGTGCGATTGTTACAGACCTTAGGGTTAGGGTTTAGGTTAAGGTAAGTGGATAGATAGTAGTGTATGTATGGTTTAGTGTAGGGTTAGAAGCAGAGTTTTGTGAAGTGTATATGTGTGGATTATTTATTTTGGTGTGCTTGTGTTGTGTGTGCGTTTTCTTAGAACAGCAATTTTTTCCCTGGGAAAAAAATCGCTGTTCTAAGCCTTTGATGGTTTTGCACTTCGAGGTTAGAAGTTCGAACATATGGTGCTCGAATTTCTGCCGTTTTGTCGAAGTGATATAGACCCAAAACATGAACTAAGAGTATGAAAGTAAAAATAATTGGACTGGTATTACATAACTGCATTATGAAAGCACTGACCTACATCTGCAGAAGAGTTTGTGTGTAGAGGTTCTCTTCAGTCATGCAATTATTTCTGTCAGGGCAACATGATTGTGTGGACTGATTATGTCAACTGGAAGGCAATAAAGGTAGTCTATTAACAAAAAACAAACAAAAAAGTCAAGTTGTCTTAAGTATTGTTGACAGTTACAATCCTTTGCAAGTTGCAACACATCTATCCGCATGAAAGATTTATATTATAACCTGCTTAGCTCCCTTCATGTAGAGTTCACCGTGAAAGGTGTCTAACCACTTGATGTTATTTCCCATCAGTTTGGAGGTAGGAAAATTCACTGAAATAATATCATACTAGCTGTTGGGGGAAATATTTAATTTGTTAGGCATTTACTTCCCTTTCAAGCTAACACGTAATGATGTCAGTGCATGTATCATACTTCTCTGCAGGCAAGTGCTCAAATGTCTGATCTATTTACATCTCTAGTCATGTTACTGTCTCCACAAACTACCAACACTGTCTTAGCTATATGGGTTATATCAGCTGACCAGCTTTCTGAGCATAAGGTCACCTTATGCATACATTTAACACCTCAAACATAGCTGCAGAAACTCAGTGATTTTGACACCAAGCCCCTCACACCTTTCATGCCACAGAAGAATGTTCTTCTGGTGATATTTCAGGAAACAATTGGCTATTGTTTCTCCATTTTGGGCAAATAAGCTCTCTTTGTGGGGGATGGGGTCGGGGACCTTCTACATTTTAATTTTATGACAGAAATGTGAACTTTTTTAAGATAGTAATTTTATATTTATTGGACTGTTATATAACTTTTAAATTGTAAATTGCTACTTTTTACTTTTATTTAAAAACTTTCAAACAGTTGTTTTTTAATGGCAAAATATTTCACCACAAAACAAAGAGGTAAGGAGTAAAAAAGCAATATTTTCAACCTAAAATCACACTGAAAAGCACAACATACACTTAAATGATGTTAGGGGCTGGAATAACTGTATTTATCTCCTTTTTATGGTATTTTAGGTTGCAAACACTATTGATAAATACATTGTTCTTTTATTGACTGTACTGTCAGTGTTATGAGGGTTCAGGGTTCATCTTTGGCTTTACCGTGTATAAATTATTGGTTCCTTGGTTCTTCCTTCCTCCTGCCACACACAGAAGATGATTTCCAGACAGCCTTTGATTTTCAGCAGTTTATGCTTTGTCTCAATCACAGATGGGTGACTCTGCTTTTGCCATTTCTGGCTCCTCAAACCACTCATCTGCTTCCTTGGTTTCCTCTGGTGTATTCCCTTCAGAAAACATGGTCAGGGGGTCAGAGATGCCCTATGGTGAGTCTTTTACAGGCATGGAAAAACCACTGTTGCCTGTCTCAGAGGAAGAAGTGGGGAAAGCCTCTCTGCCTACCCAGATGGGGATGCCTGTCCCCCAGCCATCCCTTCCTTCCATAATGCAGAGACTGTATTCGCCAAACTAAAAATCAATTCTAAAAAAAATAGCTAAACATCATCAGTGCATATATTACCCCCTGCAATAATATTAATACAGTAGAATCCATCCTCCACTGGGAATCTCATACCCTCCCCCAAGAAACAGTTATACTAGGTGACTTTCACATAGACTGGTCTACCTACAACTCTCCACTCCCCACTAACCATATTAACCTCCACTGCTTTTCTCAACTAATCCATTCTTACACCAGAACAGATAAATCAACCAAGAAAATGTCTATACTAGACTACTACTCTGCACTACTCTGGATTCCTCCCCGACACCTTTAGTGACCACCTCCCTACAGTCATACTTAGACAAAAAGTTAAACCAATAAAAATGACCTCCTTTCAACAAATTCATTGTACAAAGAATTTCAAACCCCAAGACCTCATAAATGCACTAACTCACTGTAACTGGAAACCTTTGTCACATCTCCCCCTAGACAAAGCAGTAGATTACTTTAACTCTGCTTTCCTGAGCATACTAAATCACCTTGCCCCTACCAGAATAGTAAAATCTTAGTCTAACTAGGCCCCCTGACTCACCAAAAGTACTCGGACCGAACTCTCCTAAAACATAGACACAAAGCATGGGAAGCATGGCGTCAAAACAAAACCAATGCAAATAGACAGGCATACCTATAACTAAGAAAGAAGGCCAAAAAAACAGATAAGAACAGACAAAAAAATCACTACTCAGACAGCCAAGCAAAAACACAAAACTAGCCCTCAAAAATTCCTGGCAGCAATCAATAAAATACCACAACCAGGAGAAAGCAGTACTCCACCCACAAATATCAATACCACCACTGATAATATTGCCACCCAGTTTAACTAGTACTTCACCAAATCCATTCTAAACCTCACAAACATCAGTTGCCCCATAACACACCCTAATCCCAGCATCTCAACAACAGATCAAAATTGCTTCTCTCTACAACCAGTTCCAACCAAAACTATTTAACTACTTGACAAAACTAAGACTCACAACCCTAGCAGCAAACTAACTCCCAGCAGATTACCTTAAAATCACAGCCAAAGCCATCTCATACCCTGTCTCCCTGTTAATAAATAGGTGAATCTCAGAACGATACATCCCAACCCTCTCGAAAATTTCACAGATAATACTGCTTCATAAAGGTTCTAACTAAACAGAACTATCTAACTATCGACCAATTGCTGTACTTTCCCCTCTTTCAAAAATACTAGAAAAATGCATACATTCCCAGTTTCTAAACTATCTCCTAACGAATAATCTCCTGTCTAAAACACAACATGGATTTCAACCCAATCATAGCACCACCACAGCCTTTATTAGCTTTTCCAACACTGTAAATCAACAACCGAATAGTTACCTGGTTTCCACTATCTTTCTTGATGTCTCCAAGGTGTTTGACCCAGTCTCCCATGCCAAACTGCTAACTGTACTCTCAGAACGCAAACTAAGTAACCCTACACTATCATGGCTCAAAAACTATCTATTTATCCATCAACAAGCTGTAAAATGCCAAAACTCTTTATCCACTTTTCTCCCTGTTATGTTAGGTGTCCCACAAGATCCATCCTTAGACCTCTCCTATTTACCATATTTACCAATGACCTTCATAAAGTCACCCTCCATGCCAGTCTTGCCAATGACTCCACACTAATTTGCTAATCAATCTGTCCCCTCTCTGCAACTTCTGCAAAAACTCACCCAAAAATCCTTTATTGCCATATAAACTTGGTTATTCAACTCACAACTATTATTTAACCCTAAAAAACTAAAGCCGCAGACCCCATTCCCCCATTTAAAATACTAGCTTCTAACAATACCCTTATCAGCCTAGTCTCATAAACCAAACTATTAGGAGTTATCATATATAATAATATGAAGTTCAACAAACATATAGCACATACACTATCAAAAGTCCATAAAAAAAACTCAGAACCCTCTACAGATTCAAAAAACTACCTTACCAACAACAGTAAAGCCACCATCACAAAAAAAAAATCTACTCTATAATTTCTCCAAAGTCAACTTCATGATTCTTAAGACAGAAGTGGTGAACGTCATGACACCTATGCAAATGGACAATACAGTTACGACTACTGAATCCTACACAATTGCACTTTATAAGCAGGTACATGAGTGCATGGATCGTGCTATCCCAAACAGAACCAAGATGCTATCCTCCAAAAAAAGGAAGCCAATCTGGTGGTCCCCTGCCATAAACAAACTGTACAACAGAAAGAAGAAACTGTCACAAAAGAGAATAAAATCCCATGAGTGGAGGAGCTCCCTGGTCAGCCTCAGTAAGAAGCTGCAATCCCTGATAAAATCCTCCAAAGCTAGTTACGAAAACAAAATCGCCACTGATTCTAAAGACAACCACAAAGCATTCTATAGCTATGTCAAGAATCTCAATGGCAACACTCAGATCTGCTCTGAGTTACAGCTCAATGGCACTAAATATACAGACCCAACTGATATTGCCAACATCCTAGCAGATAGGTTCAGTGCTAACTTTACCTCCCTCTCACCCTCTAAAGAGCCCATCTCTATACTGGAAGAATGCAAAATTCCTGTAATCACGGCTGCACAGGTAAAAACCACACTCTCCAAAGCCAAGAACACAGCATCCATGGGACCAGACAACATCCCAGGCTGCATTCTACATGAACTACAGAACGAACTGGCACCCCACCTAAGTACCATGTTCAGTCACAGCCTCACCTCAGGCTTTGTGCCTGATGAATGGCACACAGCGACGGTTATCCCACTCTACAAGGGGGGAGCCACCACGGACCCCGGGAACTACCACCCCATTAGCCTGACGAGCCTGGTCTGCAAGGCCATGGAACGTATAATCATGGAACTTATAAACAAAGACATTGGTAATCTCCAAACTCTGGACCCCACCCAGTTTGGGTTTGTAAAAGGCAGATAATGTCTCCTAAACCTGATAGACTTCTTTGAAGCAGTCACCAAAGCCGTAGCCAAGGGTAAGGTGGTTTTCACAGCCTATCTAGATCTTGCCAAGGCTTCCAACACCATCCCCCACTCTGGAATTATAAATAAACTCACTAAGCTAGGTATAAATACCCATGTCACAAGATGGGTTGCCAACTGGCTCACTGACAGAGCCCACACTGTGAAAGTAGCAGACTCCAAATCCGACTTCAGACCAGTGACAAGTGGAGTACCACAGGGTTAAGTCCTGGGTCCTCTCCTGTTTGGTATCTGCTTCTCTGAAGTACAGGCTAACACAGAAGGTCTTTGGCTAACAAAGTTTGCAGATGACTTTAAACTATGAGCCATAATCAAAACTCCTAATGATGTGGACATCCTACAAAAGGGCCTCACTGAGACAGATGCCTAGTGTCAAAGCCATGGCCTCAAGCTCAATGCCAAAAAGTGCATTGTCATCCCCTTTGGAAAAACTCTATACCCATGAACTACAACATAGGTGATAGTATACTTAACACCGAAAGAGTGATAAGAGACCTTGGGACACAGGTGGACAGTAGTGTCTCGCCTTTGATAATCACATTGCCACAGTAGTCAGGAAATCCTTCTAAGTAGCACACCTCATCACAAAAGGTTTCTCATCCAGAAAAAAATAGGTCATTGTTCCCCTCTACTCATCACTCATTAGACCCATTATAGAGTACAACGCCCTTTTTGGTATGTACCTCACAAGACATCTACAACTACTGGAAAGGCCGCAGAAATACCTCACAAAGAGGATTACCGGCCTCAAACAGATGCCCTACGCAGACCATCTCAAAAAACTCCAGCTTTACTCCGTCGCATATCTCCTACTCAGAGGTGATCTCTGCCTAACATACAAAGCTATGTCAAACCCAGAGCTGTTGGACATACTCCACTTAAAGAAATCCCAATCCCTCTGAGTTACACACTCTAGGGACCTAAACCTTGTCACCACAATAAACAGAACATGCCAGAGGGATAGATTCCTGTCCCAGAGACTTCCCATACTCTGGAATAAACTACCTATCTATATCATAGGTTCATAGGTAGGTACTAGGCTATGGGCCCTGGGGCCTATACAAGCCCAGCCAAAAAGGTACCCTGGCTTTTGCCACCCAAGAAAATGATTTTCCTATGCCACTGTCAGGCAGAGCCACAGAGGTGATCCTGGGGTGAATTTCCTATTTCCCATCCAATCATCAAGATTTTTCTTGAAGAGTGATAATGAGGAGCTTTGTTTGATATAGATAGGTAGTTTACGCCAGAGTATGGGAAGTCTCTGGGACAGGAATCTATCCCTCAAACAAAGCTCCTCATTAGCACTCTTCAAGAAAAATCTTGATGATTGCATTGGAAATAGGAAATTCACCCCAGGGATCACCTCTGTGGCTCTGCTCAACAGTGGCACAGGAAAATAATTTTCTTGGGTGGCAAAAACCAGGGTACCTTTTTGGCTGGGCTTGTATAGGCCCCAGGGCCGATAGCCTAGTACCTAACTATGAACCTATGAACCTACTCTCTACACTTCTGTAGGCTTTCCCCATGCTAATTAACCTAAGTAAAGGAGATTTAAACAAATTAACCAGCTGTTATAACAAAATAGCAAAATTTGCTACTGACGCAGCTTTCAGGACCCACCGTTGCCTAGCCCTCAAACAGGTACCCTGGCTGGAACTACCAAACTTACTAGCCTACAACCAACATACAATTGTTCACCAGATCCTATACCACCCTGAAAAAACACCTGCTCTATAGGGCCTTCTAAATCACTACACTAACAATTATCTACTAAGATCCTCCAACAAAAATCTAGTTGAAATTATGAAAAGCAAGGATTGTTCAGGTGACTCCTGCTCTAGTGCCATAGCAAAAATATGGAACACCCTCCCTCTAGAAATCTGGAACATAGACAGTAGACATAATTTTAAAAGCCTTCTTCGGACCTACTTAATGGAAGTGTACCTGCTCAGACCCAGGATAGGCTACATATCATACAGTTCACCATATACCTCACATAGGCTACTTCATATATTCTGCATCAAATGCTTGTTTAGTCTAATTGTGAAGTGTCTGCTTGATCTTATAATGGTACCTTAAGGTAGTGAAGAATTCATTACCCCTTAATTATGTTGTCCTCCAATTTTCCAATGTAAAATTTTTCCTTACACATATTCTGCATGTTTAATTTTAAGTAAATTTGAAAGAGTATGTTTCTATGCTACTAATCTTGTACTGTAATAACTATATTTTGTTTTATTAATCTTGTTCTGTATAAAGCTTTTCTCCCTGGGCCTCTGCTGAAAATGGGCAACTTGCCCAGTCAGACTCTCCTGGTAAACAAATGTAAAATAAACAAAGAAATAAATAAAATGTGCCTGAGATGGGCTGGTCTGCATCTATTTAATTCCTGTCAAAAATAATTAGATTATTTTCCCCTCTGTCAGTTACTTTAGGCAGCAATGACTTATTGGGCATAGCTCAGGCTCTTTACCCTCCTCTCATCCTAGTTTCACTGTTAAGAGGAGAAAGGAATTCTCCATTTTCTGAAGATTTACAGCATATTGAAAAGGGAATGATTTTGTGAGAAAAATGACTGTTGACTCTTCTCGGGTTAATGATTCAGATTCTGAGGTAACTATTTCTTCTGATAGTCCCTTACAATAAATTTCTTTTTCCTGAAACAATACCTAGGATTAAGCAATTGTTTCTGTGGAAACATAACGGTATTCCAGAATCTTTAAAAAAACAGTAAGATGCAACTAGAAATTTTCACAACACACAAGTTTTCCTCCTGCACTTCCCACATTGGAGGATGTTTTTTTTATATAGTCTGTAACATGCCTGACAGCCAGCAAGCCCTAGGAAGGCAGGAGTATTATATAAACTTTCTCAGTATTATACATTTTTATTTTCTAAACTCAAATCTGACCCCTCAGTGATTCCTTTGGAAACTCCTGCTGTTGTTAAACATTTGATAAATACTAATCCGTCCCCTTCTGATAAGAATGGACAATATCTCATAGATTTGGGGTAAAATGTATATACTTCTGCCATGCTTATTTTTTGAATTCTTAATTGTCATACTCACATGTTAGCACAGATTTAAGGGATGTGTATCATCATATTCCTATCACCTCAGCTTTTACATTTTTATTAAGGTTTCCTGTGTCTGGATTATACTTTCCATTCTCTGCATTCTCCGTTGGGTTATCCACTGCTCCACTACATATCTAGCTCCAGAGGTAGCCTATTGCAAACTACAAGGTATTCATTTTTTTCCTTATTTACATGATAGTTTACTTTTGCAGAGTCTTTTTCAAAGTGCTAGGATCATCTCACCTTGGCAAGAAATCTTTTTCTCAGACTGGGATTTGAGGAGAACATTCAAACGTCTTGCCTGACTCCTCCTCACAGGATTGTTTTCCTGGAGTGTCTCACAGACAACTCATTTCAAAGAGCCTTTCTTCCACAGAAAAAGTATATATAAAGCTAGATCTGTTCCTGAGTTTTTCCACTCAGTCCAACGTTTCAGTAAGAATATTTCTCAGGATACTTGGTTTATGGCATCCATGCTTATCCTGATTCCTTTAGCCAGGCTCCAAATAAGAAAGATTGAATGGTAAGTAAAATCCATATGGTCTCAACATTAACATCCTCTGATATTCCAGATTTTACTTTTGGGATTTGTCAAAAGGGAACTTCTTTGGTGGAAAGAACAGTTTTACCAGAATCCTGGTCTCCCATTTTCCCTTCCAGCTGCAGCACAATTTGTAACAATGGACACCTCTGACTTTGCTTCAGGAGCAGTATTTATTTGAGCAAAAGTGCAGGGTCTTTGGACTAAAAAGGAACAGACCAAAACACATGAACATAAAAGAGATGTTGACAGTAATAAGTTTTCTTAGATGTTTCAGTCATCTATGATCCCCTGGGCCATTATCCAGTTAGAGAAAACACCACAGTGATGTGGTACATACACAATCAAAGGGGATGCATATCTTACTCTCTATACAGATGAGTCACAATAGCCTGAGATATTGCAATTTAGCACAATCTCACTGCATAGGCATCTCACATCCTGTCAGACCAAAAATATTGTGGCAGGGAACATGAGATGAACCAGAACAGACTACCACACATGGAGACTGAATCAGGGATCTTCCAGGATATGATATAGTTGTGGGACACACACTTCAGTTAAATCTTTTTGCCTACATTCACAACAATCAACTGGCAAAATTCTGCTCCAAGATTTCTTGCTAAGAAGCCTGGAAAACTGATATATTTTCATATCCTTGGAAAGGAATATTCCTGCATGCATTTCCACCCTTTCAGCTGTTATCCGTTGTCATTATTAAGATCCAGAAAGAAGTCTGATGGTGACTCCCTTCTGTCACAAACAACGGAGGTTCTCCTTTCTTTTGGAAATGGATAAACTTAATCACTACAGCCTTCAGAGACTGGGTCTATTTACATACGACAGAGGCTGCTTCATTCATACCTTTTAGGCACCTATTCTCTGAGGACCTGCAACAGGTATTAATGGAGGCAAAGAATCTGGCTAGTAGAAAATGATATAATAATAAATGGAAAGGCTTTTCTATTTGGTGCCAAGATAAGAAACAGGACCCTTTCAATACTAGCATTTCTCTGCTTCTACAATATTTCTGTGAGTTATTATCCTCTGACATGTTTTATGCCTCTGTCAAAGGGCATTTATCAGCCATTTCTGGATGTCTTCCAATGAATCCTTCATGTTCAATGCATTCTTATGTTAAAATGTTTTAAAAAGGATACCCATCCACCAAGGAAACATATGGTTCCTCCTTGGGAACTTAATTCTATTTTTGAAAAATCAGCTCTTGCTCCATTTGAAGAGCTCATCATGTAGATTTGAGGTTAATAACAGAACATAGGTACTTGCTAATTGCTCTGAGTTCTGCACAAAGAGTACCTGAGTTGCAAGCATTCATGGTGGGTCAGCTTTGTATCATTTTCCACAAAAATAAGTTTTATTTTAGATCTAATCCTACAGTTATGCCTAAAGTGATATCTGAGTTTCCTTTACGCAGGGCTATCCATCTCCCTGTTTTCTTTCTAGAACCTAAAACTGAGTGGGGAAAGAATTTGCTGTACTCTAGATTACCACAGACAACTGAAATATGATCTTAATAGGACTAAAACCTTCAGAAAGTCTAATCATTTTTTCATCTCTTATGATGTATGAAAAAGAACATCCTGTGTAAAAGCATACTATTTCCAAATGGTTTTCCCATGCTATCTTCTTTTGGTATTCTGACCACAACATGTGAATTCCAGGAGAGTCAAGGTACATTTTACTAGGACCTCAGCTTAATCAGTGGCTTTTTGGAAAACGGTGGATTCTAGACATATTCTAAGGGCATCAGCTTGGTCATTTTTGCATAATACATTCACAAAGCACTATAAACTACATTCCTTTTACAAATATTGAGCAGTGTTTGCTAGGACCATGCTCCAGGGATTCCCAGGCCCCCATTCTTCCTCCTCCCAGTCATTATATAGCAAAGGCTTCTGCAACAGTGATAAATTAAGAACATAGTACAGTTGTGTAATAAAACTTACCATTGCAATAGATGTTTGAATAATCATTGCAATAGTAGTTGCTCCCTCCCTCCATGCCCCTAATTTTATATACTTTTGCTTGCCATGGTGTGCACATTGATTTTTATTTAACTAGCATTATCCCCTTTTGGAAGTCTATCTGCCCTCTGTTAGTTGGCATGAAAGCTCTGAAGGGCTTGGTGTCCAAACCATTGAATTTCATGATCCTTGCTTTAGCTGTCAATGGTCTGGGCATGTGAAAGATGTCCTGAAGCTTTTGGAAGCCAGCCAGCTGTTATATACTATGTAGGATATAACTAGGATATAACCTATATAGTTAAGGCTAATGCAGGCTTGAACTTTCAAGCATCAGTTATTATGGTAAGTTTAGTTCTATTCTTGACCTGATAGCCAAGATAGCTATCAGACATGCAAATCATCCAATCTGACCTGGAACCTTGACAATGAGATCAATTACTTAACCTTGAAAAGAGAAGATTGAATTATCACTCTGACAACAGAATTGTTTCTTTAACACATTTTAGACGATTTTTACTCCAGTGATTTTCTCTGCAAAAATTAGTGAACTTTTTCCATGTAAACTATTTATGCACGGCATCTACAATGAAAATCACTTATGATGTCAATGTGAACTAATTCTGATAACTGTGTTGCATAGTTGCATTTTCTGACCCTTTATAAATTGCCACAAATAAAAAAAAAAGATGGAAGCATACCCCCTTAAATCTGGTAAAAGTAAACACCAGAATTAAATAAAATAACAAAAGTATAGAAAATTAAGTAAACCGACACTGAACATGGTTTTTAATTAACATTTATTTGTAAGCACCTTGACTCTTCTACATAAATTGAATCTTATGTTGAACACGAGGGAAATAGTCCTGTATATATGGCTGCCTTTCTATCACCTTGTAATTCGTTTAGGGTTGTTAGCAGTCCCCCCCCCACCCCCACCAAAAGGGCAAATATCTATCCCAGCAGAGTGCTGCCCCCCTGACATCTCAGATGCTCAGGTAAGAGCCACCCTCTCCAAAGCAAAAAACACAACATCAATGGGATCAGACGGTGTCCCGGGCTGCGTCCTACATGAACTCCAAGAAGAGCTAAACCCAAACATAAAACTACTGTTCAATCTCAGCCTTACTACAGGATATGTGCTCAAAGAGTGGCATACAGCAACAGTGGTCCCTCTCCATAAAGGTGGTGCCTCAACAGATCCTGGAAACTATCGCCCCATAAGCCTGACTAGCTTGGTCTGCAAAGCTATGGAAAGGATCATCATGGACCTCAAAAATAAAGATATTGGGGACCTACAGACACTGGGTCCTACCCAGTTTGGCTTTGTTAAGGGCAGATCCTGCCTCTTAAATCTGGTTGATTTCTTTGAAACAGTCACCAAGGCCATTGAAGAGGGGAAGGTGGTCCACACAGCCTACCTGGACCTCGCAAAAGCCTTCGATACAATACCCCACTCGGGCATTATAGATAAGATCACCAGCTTAAATATAAACCCCTATGTCACTAGATGGATTGCAAACTGGCTCAAGGACAGAACCCACATGGTTAGAATTGTTGGAGCCATGTCAGAGTCCAAACCAGTTACAAGTGGTGTCCCACAAGGCTCAGTCCTGGGACCTCTCTTGTTCGGTATATATTTCTCGGAGGTACAGGCCAACACGGAAGGACGGTGGCTGACCAAGTTCGCAGATGACTGCAAACTGGGAGCCATAATCGACTCTCCAGCTGACACAAGCATCCTCCAAAAGGGCCTCATAGAAACAGACAACTGGTGCCAGAGCCATGGCCTCAAGCTAAATGCCAAAAAGTGTATAGTCATCCCCTTTGGCAAAAACAAAGTGCCCACAAATTACCACATAGGTGGCAATCCATTAAGTACAGAAGAAGTAATTAGGGACCTGGGGACCCAAGTTGATAGCAATCTCTCATTTGACAACCACGTGGCCAAAGTGGTTAGAAAAACATTTTATATAGCCCACCTAATCATGAAGGGATTCACATCTAGATCAGGGGAGGTCATCGCGCCTCTTTACTCATCCCTCATCAGGCCCATAATTGAGTACAATGCCCCTTTTGGGATGTACCTTACCAGACACCTGCAGCAACTGGAAAGACCCCAAAAGTACCTCACCAAGAGGATCAAAGGGCTCAAACAGATGCCATATGCTGGCCGGTTAAAGAAACTCCAGCTCTACTCAGTGGCATTCCGCCTGTTCAGAGGCGATCTGTGCCTGACTTATAAAGCCATGTCCAACCCGGAATTAATGGACATGCTGCACCTCAGAAAATCCAAATCCCATCGAGCTACGCGCTCAAGAGACTTGAACCTCTGCACTGAAATAAATAGGACATGCTGGAGGGACAGATTCATAACCCAGAGGCTCCCTTCACTCTGGAATAAAATCCCAGTCCAGGTTAGGCAGAGTCCCTCATTGACTCTCTTCAAGAGGAATCTTGATGAGTGGATGGGAGATCGTAGGTTTACCCCAGGTATCACTTCTGTGTCACTGTTAGACAGAGGCACAGTATACTAACCTCGAAAAAGGGCATAGCAAAATTTAATTTAAAATGGGTGGCGAAAGCCAAACACATTCTGGCTAGGCTTATAAATGCCCTAGGGCAGATAGTCTAGTATGAACCTATGAACCTATATGCAGTGTTATTGATAGAATAATTTGCATACATTACACTACTTCACATCCATTTACAGAGGGTTTACTATATATTTTTTCTAATAATCTGCTTTATTGATGACAAGAGATTCTTCCATCTGGAAGTATGTAAGCTGCCTTGTCTCCCTGTTTGATTTCAAGCTGCTCATGGTTGTTAGATAATTCATTATTGACATCTTCTAGACATGATAGAATCCAAATGCCATTTCTGCTTTCAGGAATGTCATGAATGGATCACTTTAGTTTTTTACAGACTGAAGTATCCAAATTCCTTGGCAGCTGTAATTTTGTTTTTATACCACTAATTGGCATCTCTGTATCATTAGTAACTTAACGCATCCATCCAAGTTTGGACAAACTGCATTGCAGCTGTTGTTACCTCTTGTAATAACAATCTGGTTATATGCAGATGACTAAATGTGGCATTGGTTAAAATCTTTATTTTAAAGAATCGGAAACAAAATATCAGGTGCAGTTATGTTCACTAGCTGGAATATTGTGCGTGTGTTACAGTTTACGCAAATACAAACTATAACAAGACAAGGTATGGAACTCATTTCTCAATAATTGGCTTGACCTTTCTTGAAAGGAACATACACAGACAATGCATGATAAGAAGCCATACTGCTCAATTCATTTTTACAGAAAGATCTTTTTTGTGTGTGTAGACAGTAATTCACTCTCACTCTCTTTCTATCTGTGTACCATCTTCCTTCTGTAATACTCCTGAAAGTGATTGCCCATGCAAGCCAACATTCTGCACTGACACACTCTTGTAATGGAATATTCTTCTGTCTTCTGGATTTCTACATGTTGCTTCATTTTACAAGTTTCATGAATTACATGAGGCATGACTGCTTCATTTATATTTCCTACCCCTTATTAACATTCTTGCATTTCTTATTTGGCTACATTATATGGTCATATCATATAATTGACTAATAGAGTTGGACTGTGTTAAATAGTTCCATGAATTACAATTTTACTTTGTAATCATTCTGTCATTGTTACCACTTTGTGTGACTTTCTGCAGCTGAAAAATTCATTAGATATAAGTGTATCTTTAAAGGGTGAACCATAAGCTCTGCTCCGGATAAGAGGCAGAGATGGAAGGAATCAAACCTGTGTCTTAATGGCTTTTAGCTCTAACACACGGTATTACAGTGCTATTAACAGAACTAAAAGGCAACACTGTCATCTCAGACAATGATAAATTATAGACAACTCTTTAAGATTTAGTCTATAGGACCCAAGTCCTCAAACAATTTGTATTAAATCAGGCTTTGATGTCATAGTGCCATCTATAAATAAATGAAAACGGTACAAAACTGTGCTTATAAATATGACCTGTTAATGTTAGCTGCTTTTTTTCAGATTATAAAACTATTTCATTTTAAATACATTTGTAGTACTACGGTGTTGTGATAGCCAAGTATCTTGCTTGCAGCTTAAATGTACACGCTTATTTTACTAAATAAACTTGTTTTGTAGTACTGCAATGTTATTTCAGCACTATAACATATCTGACTAACATTTTATTGAGGTTAAGCATGATCACTTTAAACTAGTAAAATTATATACTGTACACAATGTTAAATGCAGAGGAATATTGCTATGTATGCATTTCTAAACTATGCCTGTGAGAAACAGTAGGTAACAAACCTGTTAATTTAAATTAATGCAAAAGGACTCTAAACTGATTTACATTAGAGCAAAGATACTTTTTACCAGCTTGCAGATAGTTAATTAGGGACTGACAGTAGAAAACAGCTAGAGCTACTGCAAATTGATCAAATGGAATTAATTATCACAGTGCCAAATTAATAAGGCATTGATTCAGATTTAAGAACCACTAATAAGTACTTATTATCTAAAAAGATGCATCACTGAGATGTAAACCTGGGCTAATCATAAAGCTGAAGGGTAACAATGGTTATACAGACATTTTCGTTAAAAAGTTTAGCTGTCTTATAGAGGGAATTAAAAATATATCACTAGAAACTTCTAGAAAAATATAGAAATACAGTGCATGCATTGCTAAGATTTTTACTTTCCATCTCCATACTAGTAGCATTATATGATAATTATATTGTTAATAAATGACAGCACTGAAAAGATGCACATTTTTTCTAATAAAGCCCCATTAATACTTCACCAGTGACTGAATTTGATTTAACACTTTGTACTGCTTGCATTAAATGGACTAAGGGCGTAGACAGAAAATTCCATTTTGTATTCAAAATATTTCAAACTTTTGCCCCTCCAATCATTTAATAAATGTAAGCATCATTTTCAGTTGTTCTCTCTAAAAAAATAGATTCAGATGCATACAACTACCTCAGCACGGAAGGGTCCATTTGCTTGTAGGATCCTGTAAAGTTTGCAAATATATTTGACCTGTAAGTATAGTGATGCATCCTAGGACACTGTGCCCCCTTGAATTTTCTTTTTATACTGATTGTTTGACTAAGAATATTGTTTATTTAGTGAAATGTTGTTCCTACAATAGTTTTTATGTTGATAAGACCAATCAGACTTTGAAGGAGGGGATGATGGAACACATAAATGATATTCATAATGTTAAACTTAATAATGCACTAGCTAAACATGTGCATGAGGTAGGGGAAACTCATTAAGTTTTTAGTTCTACAGAGAATTAATGGTAGCATAAGAGAGGGAGATGCAGCTAGTGATACTGAGTATGTAGAGTTAAGGTGGATAATAGACTTTAGAGCCAATTTGCCTCCTGGTCTCAATAGTGCTGCCTCTTTAAAACTGGTACTTGAGAGAGAGGTCGGTTACATTGAGTGAATCATATGACTATATTTTTATTTGTGACTGGTCTAATTATTTTATTTAAGCTTTTTATTGTAATATGTATTGTGGCCTGAAGAAGTGGGTGACCGTGAAAGCACTTAACCAATCTATGTGTTTTTATTAAACTGACTTGTTTCTCAGCCCTGTGGACATCTTGCTTTTTACATTCTCTCTAAAGATGTTTTTGGTTATGCAGTCCTCTCTGTAAGCCAGCAGTGTATCTGTTATTGCCAGTATTTATTACATAGTTGCAGTCATATTATGGTTAAGTGATCCCTGGAAAATGTACTCAGTAGAGTACAAAGAATGTGCCTGGCTATACCATAGCAAAGAAAGATGACAAAAAGATACGTTCATCTTTGTTAGACATCATCACAGCTAAATCTGACAGTGGTGAAATATTTTAGATTTATAGGAAAAACAATCAACAAAAATGTATTTACATTGAAAAAGCAGTCCGGGTTTCCTCTTGTGGGTAAGTGTGCGCATGTGTCGGGTGGGGAGTGGGGTTGGTAGGATACTAACTATCCAAGTAGAATAACTGTCCAAGCCAGGCACAGTGTTGTGAGGTGTTTCTCAAACAACTGATCTACATGTGGAATTTTTATTGACTGTTTTTTTCCTATAAATCTAAACTATTACAGTGTAGATGAAGTCTGTTAGCAAAGACAGAAAAGCATATTTACATTACTAAAATGCATATGTACTGTATCTTTTAGTTTAGGGATTAATTCTCACTGTTTCACTTTCCTGCTCTGCATCTGTCTTAATTGAGTACCGGAAATTATTCCTTTTGCACTTCCTGACCAGTTCTATATCTCCTTTTTACAATCCGTTATATTTTCTTGTAGTAATTCACTGTCATAACAAGGGTGATACAACAATGAAAGAAAAACACAAACAATAAAACTTTATTGCTTTTGTGAGATATTAAAAAGGAAAGTACAGTTGTTTAAAATCTTACCATAACAGTAGATGTAATCCTTTTTTACTGTTGCAGTATTCACCACCTCTGGGATTTCCTGCAAAGGAGAGCCCAACATCTGGCCAGCATACCAAAGCCTTTATTACTAAAGAAAGATTGTATGTTAGATGTATGCTACCCATGCAAGTGCAGGACATAAAGTTGATATACGTATAATCTCAACTCAGAACAGAAGTGCCTCAGGAGAACCAGGACACCCAGTGGAAAGGAGGATATATATGTATCCAGAAAAAGGATGGAAGGTAAGAAACCTCTCAGCCAGTATGAATATACCACCCATGCAAAAGGAAGAGGAGAAAGGGGGAGTAGGGAGGGAGTGAATACTGCCATGTGAAGAGAAGGATATCTACTGTTATGGCAAGATTTTATACAACTACACTATGTTCTTCCATATCACTGTTGGAGTATTCATCACCTCTGGGAGAGTAAAAAAGCTACAGTGAAAGCAGGAAGGAAGAAGGCAAGGAGGAGCCCTCCACAAACCCATGCAGGATGGCTTTGGCAAACCCACTATGACGCTGCAGATGACATCCAATTTGTAATGGTTTTTGAAAGTGTGAACTAAAGACAAAGCTGCAGCTTTGGTGATGGAGAGTTTGTGTCAAAACTTTGAAGAAAGCCACCAGGGAAGCCACTGCTCTAGTGGAATGTCACTCATGTAAGCATACAACTGCTTACCATGGAAAGAATAACAAAAAGATGGCCTTGGGAATCCAGGAGGAGATGGTTTGCTTACAAACTTCCAAATCCAATGTCCTGGTATGAAAAGAAACAACAAATCGATCAGATTTGTGAAAGACCTTTGTTTTGTTTAGATAATATCTAAGACATTTATACAAATCCAAGATATGAAGAACTTTCCTGTAGACTGTGGAGGAGTGGAAAAAAAAGAAGGAAGCTGGACAGACTGATTAAGTTTCAACTCATTAACCACCTTGGGCATAAAAGAAGGATTTGTACAAAGAGACACCCTGTCTCTATAAAAAAAACAAAAAGCAGGGGCTGTCATCAAGGCCTGTACTTCAGATGCCCTTATGGCAGAGGTTAAAGCAACCAATAAAACAGTCTTCCAGGTGCAATGTTGCAAAGAAGCAGCAGCAGGCTCAAAAGGAGCCTGAGTCAACTTTTGAAAGAAAAACTGAAGATACTTAGATGGGGGAATGGGATTTTCTTGGACATCTAATTTGAAGGACGCCTTTAAGAAACTGCTTCACCTCAAATGTAGAGGCCAAAGGAGGAGTAAGTGGCATACAGGCAGAAATGGCTGACTAGTGGGTTTTCACTGATGAATACATCAAGCCAACATGCAATAGTTCACACAGGAAAGAACCACTGGGACCCCCACTGAAATGGGGTGCTAGAGATGTTTGACATACCAAACAGAGAATCTCTCTGATTTGGACATGTATGAATTTTTTAGTATTAGATTTCCAGGCTTCCTGCAGTACCCTCAGCATGTCCTCAGAAAACTGGTGTTAGAAAATAATCAAACCCTGTCACCCAAAGTGTCAGCTGAAGAGTGGACAGATGAGGTGGAAGGAGAGCACCGTATTCCTGTGTGAGCAGATTCATATGGTGAGGTGACTTGTGATGATTGCCCCTGACCAGATGGAATAAAGGAACTAGTGCTGTCTCAGCCAAAAAGTAGTCACCAACAAGATTTTTGGAGAGTCCTTCTTGATTTTGAGAAGGAACCTTAGAAGAGAGGAAGTGGAGGAAAGGCATGCAGGAACATTCCCTTCCAAGAGAAAGACATGATGTCCACTTTCAAAGCCAAAGGACTTTGCACTCAGGAACAGAACTGAGGGAGTTGCCTGTTTAGAGAGGTGACAGAGAGATCTACTTGAGGAATACCCCACCAGTGAACTATTTCTAGAAACACATGTCCCTGAAGTCTGAAAAAGGCTAATACAGGGGCTACACATTTGGTGAACGCCCATCATAGGTTCATAGGTTCATAAGTGTGTACTAGGCCAACGACCCTGGAGCCTTTACAAGCCTAACCCATAGAAGTGCCCTGGCATCATGCTGCCATTAGTTCCTGGTGCCTCTATCAAGTATAGCCACTGCAGTGATCCTCAGGGTGAACTTTCTATTTCCCATCCACTCATCAAGATTTCTCTTGAAAATGGCCAGTGAGCTGCTCTGCTTGACATGTATGAGAAGTCCATTCCAGAGCATGGGCAGTCTCTTGGTTATGAACCTGTCCCTCCTGCATGTTCTGTTGATTGTGGTAAGGAGGTTGAGGTCACTGGAGCATGTGGTGCAGAGGGACTGGGATTTCTTTAAGTGTAACATTTCTAACAGAGCTGGGTCACACATGGCTTTGTAAGTCAAGCAGAGATTGCCTCTTAATAGATGATATGAGACAGAAAAGCTGGAGGATTTTGAGTCTGTCCATGTAGGGTATGTGTTTAAGGCCTAGGATCCTCTTTTTGAGGTACTTTTGTAGCCTTTCCAGCTCTTGCAGGTGTTTACTGAGGTACATGCCAAATGGGGCATTATACTCGATGATTGGCCTAATGAGGGAAGAGTAGAGACAAATGATGACCTACTTCTTCCTGGATACAAAACCCTTGGTAATGAGATGTGCCACATAAAAGGACTTTCTGACCACAGTAGCAATGTGGTGGTCGAAGGAGAGGTTGCTGTCAACCTGTGTCCCCAGATCTCTTATAATGCCTTCAGTGTTCAGTGGGCTACCATCAATGTGGTAATTAGTGGGAACTGAGGGAATGACAACACATTTTTTGGCATTAAGCTTAAGGCAATAGTTTTGACATCAGTTGTTGGTCTCAGTGAGGCCTTTCTGTAGGATGTCTACATCACTTGGGGAGTTAATAATGGCTCCCAGCTTGCAATCGTCAGTGAACTTGATTAGCCAGAGTCCCTCCATGTTGGCCTGGACTTCTGAGAAGTAGATGCCAAACAGGAGAGGACCCAGGACTGATCCCTGTGGGACTCCACTCGTGACTGGTTGGCAGTCTGACTTGGATTCTGCTATTTTCACACTGTGGGTTCTATCTGTGAGCCAATTTGTAGTGCACCTAGTGATATAGAGGTTGATGCCTACTTTGGTGAGTCTGTCAATAATTCCTGAGTGGGGAATGGTATCAAAGGCCTTGGCCAGATTGACGTAGGCTGTATGAACTGCCTTGCCCTCATCCACAGCTCTGGTTACTGACACAAAGAAGTCAACCAGGTTGAGCAGGCATGATCTACCCTTCACAAAACCAAATTGCGTGGGATCCAGAGTTTGGATATTCCCTATATCCTTGTTAATTAGGTCCATGATGATGCGCTTCATACCGTTACATATCAGACTCATCAGGCTAATGGGGCGATAATTCCCAGGGTCTGTTGTCGCTCCCCCTTTATGGAGAGGGATGACTGTAGCAGTGTGCCATTCTGTATGAACAAAGCCTGTGGTGAAGCTGTGATTGAACAGGGCACACAGGTGTGGTGCCAGTTCACTTTGTTATTCATGTAGAACATAGCCAGGGATATTGTCTGGTCCAATGGAAGCTGTATTCTTGGCCTTGGACAATGCAGCTTTAACCTTTGCTGCAGTAATGCTGGGTGCCTTGCATTTTTCCAGTATTGTGGTTGGTCCTTTAGGGGGAGAGAGAGAGGTAAAGTTGGCACTGAATCTGTCGGCCAGTATGTTGGGAATATCTGTTGTCTCAGTATAGGAAGTACCATTGTGCAGTAACTCAGAGCAAATATGGGTGTTGCCATGGATATTTTTGATATAACTGTATAAGGATTTCTGGTTGTTTTTAGTGTCTGCCACTATTCTGCCTTCATAGCTCGCTTTAGTGGTTTTGATGAGGGGTCTCAACTTTTTGTTGAGGCTAATAAGGGAGGTTTTACAGTCTTGGGACTTCAGCTTTTTTGCAGCAGTTTCTTCCTTCTGTTGTAGAGTTTGCTAATGGCAGCGGACTACCAGATTGGCTTCCTTTTTTTAGGAGGAGAGCATCTTGGTTCTGTTGGGTATGGCCAGTTCCATGCATTTATGTACGTGTTTGTATGGTGCATTGGTGTGTGATTCAGTGGTCATGTACCTATTTTCCATTTGCATGGGTGGTGTGAAGTTAACCATCTCTATTTTTAGGAGCCCAAAGTCAGCTTTGGAGAAGTTTTTCATGGTGGTTACCTTTGCTGGTGGTGTGGGGGAGATGTGGATTTTCATGGTAATTAGTTTGTGGTCAGATCTAACCAGGGAAAATGTGACTACTGGTGTTGAGCAATGGTTGCCCATGTTAGTAATAACCAGGTCAAGGATGTTGCTTCCTCTAGTGGGGGTAAGAATGACCTGGTCCAGCGCATTGGAATTAATGAATTCCAGAAGCGTTGGGCAAGTGTATTGGTGCATGAATAGTTTTCCCAGTTGATGGAGGGGTAGTTGAAGTCACCCAGTATGAGAGTGTTGGGTTGGACCCTAATAGTTTCCAGGGTGCTTAGGAACATGGAATTAAAGTCTTGGACATTGCTCGGGACCTATAGCAGGCTACAACCTGAATCGTCATCTTACCCACTGTTAGTTGTACCTAAAGTATCTTCGATGCATTATGATGGACTACTAGTCTGGAGGTGTGCATATCCTTTATAAATATGTAGATGCCACTGCCTTTGGAGCTTTGTTTCATTTTCTGAGGCCGAAAGATGTGGAATGAGTTATAGCCTGGTAGCGCAGGGGTGCTTTCTGCTGCTTTAAACCCGGTCTCTGTTACAGCACAGATGTCGATGTTCTCCATTTTGAGGAGTGCTTTGAGTGAGTGCATCTTGAGATTTAGACTTCTAGCATTGAGCAGCATGACCCTCAGATTGCATTTATTTATAGCTGTTACAGTGGTAATTTGGTCTTTGGAACACTGCCTAAAAAAGGCACTATAGGGATGGCAAGAGCCTTAGCCAGTATCCAGAAACCTAGGGGTGAAAGATCCAGGCCATCTCTGGCAAAACATCGAGGTCTGTCAATCATGTCATCCCAAGCAGACAGATACTGGATCCCCTTAGAATGACACCAGAAACTTAGCCAATTGTTGAAGTCAATAACTTTCTGCTTGTACTGCAGTATCATTCTGGGCAACTGTAGGATGCTGCTCAGGGCTAGGGTCATAACTGTCTGGGCCACATAATCCAAGAGCACCTCCATGTCTCTTTTCATGTAGTCCAGGGAGGTACATCTCAGGTCATTCACACCCACATGGACAATGACAGGGTCATATTTGTACTTGTTGTGGAGTGACTTGAGTGTGTGTGTTATGTGTTGGATCCTGGCACCCGACAGACAGCTGACTCTTACCTTTTCCTTATTCAACCTAGTGAGTGGGACATCAGTGTGCCTCACTATCAAGTCACCTATGGTTAGTGTATTGGGCAAGCTGTTTTGCCTTAGGGGCTTAGGTTGAGGGGCACACTGTGTAGGTGAGCTATGTGGCTTGTGATTTGTGCTGTATTGTGGTGGTCGAGTGCATTTCTGATTTGGAGGTCTCTGCTGTTTGGGTAGATTTCTATTGAGAGCCTCCACGAAGGTGATTGTGTGGTTTGTGTTTTTATGTGAGAGCTATGATGGTGGGTGTTCTGGAGGGCTATTTGTACCATGTGATGTGGTGCAGGAGTTGATCATCTCCTCTTGACCAGCTAGTCCAGTCTTGGCTGGAGAGTGCATGTCTTCCAGTTTGGATATATAAGTACAGACTAAAAAAACAACATGGTATTCCTGTAGGTAGAAAAACCAAAGTGCACTAAAAGTAAAAAAACAAGCTTAATGGTAAGTGCTTTCACTGTTAACAACAGCTTCATCAGACTTCTCCATCAAAGAAAGCCATCCATTTCTATTCAAAATAACCAATCACCATCAAAAGACAATCAACTAATTAAAACATAAAGACAATCAACTAATTAAAACATAAAATTAATTCTTAAAGTGCCAATACAAAAACACATTTCAACCATAATTTCATTGTAAAAATACATATATAAAAATATATAGATATAAAAAACACATACAAAAAACTCAAAAACTTTCATGTGTTTTTGTATTGGCACTTTAAGAATGAGTTTTATGTTTTAATTAGTTGATTGTCTTTTGATGTTGATTAGTTATTTCGAATATAAATGGATGGCTTTCTTTGATGGAGATGTCTGATGAAGCTGTTGTTGACATTGAAAGCGCTTACCATTAAACTTGTTTTTTACTTTTAGTGCACTTTGTTTTTTCTGCCTACAGGAATACCACATGGGTTTTTTTAGTCTGTACATTTGTTTTACCTTAGTGGTGATTTGTTTCGTGACAGTTGCATTTTTAATTTTTTTCCTTGGATATCTAAGTACATCTCTCACAAATCTGAGTGTTGGGACGTAAGAGGAGAGGGTTGTCTGTGCACATGAGGCAGTTGCTACACTGCCTCAGAATGCCCACATTCACTAGGTTAATAGGAGAAAGCACAGGAAACTGTCCTTTAGACATGTCAGGAGGGATGGTCATCATTGCTAAGTACTGGAGCTGTTTCCTTATAGGATGTTTAGTGCTGTTAGCACTTATGTGTGCTACAATAATTGCTACAATAACCCAGATGAAGTGTTAGGCAAATAAGCTAGTTAAATGCAAGAGAGAAGAGAACTAGCAAGATCTATGGGAAAAATTGAAGAGCAGACTTTCTGGCACTGGTAATAGTTTACCCTAGCTTAGTGGCACTGCACAGCGCACAAACCTGTGTAAACACGGGCTATTAAAGAAGAAAGTTGAAAGGGAGCTAGAAACCACTCCTCTTGTGGTAGATAGGCTACCTAGTGCTTACCACTCCCACTTATAAGCTGAGAGGCTTCCCTCTAACACAAAAAGGTCTGGGGAACTCAGAAACTACAATACAGTCCTGAATACAGCAAATCTGTATCTGGACTACTCTAGTAACAGGAAAGGCGGGAAAACAAGCCAGAACTTTTTTTTTTAAAAATATAACAGTAGCAAACGAGCAAACTGATTTAAACAAATTAACCAATTAATCAATAAAAAAGCTAAAAACTGAGCCCCATTCCAGCAGTCTTCAATCAGACAAGTTTTAACTGCACACTCCTGCCACTAGGGTGCAGGGGAACCTTCTCCAAAAATAGATGGCCTGGATTAGTGCTCAAGTTATACAAACAAAGCAGGTCTGAATCTAGTCTATGGTACAGCAAACAAGGCGGACCAATTTCAGAAAGAAACTGTTCAAATAAGCAGGTACAATAAGCCTATAACCAGAAATTCCCAGATTAGAAGGGCAAAATCTACCCTCACCTCCGACAAGAGTGCAGACCATAAACCTTCTTAATGTAAAGTAACTGGCCTGAAGCCCAAGTGCTTAAACTAGAACTAAGACACTTTTAGAATAACAGACACTAAGCAGTCTGACTTGGAGTCTGCTACTTTCACACTGTGTATTCTATCTGTGAGCCAGTTTGCAACACACCTAACAATATAGGGGTCTGTGCCTAGTTTATCAATAATTCCTGAGTGAGGAATGGTATCAAAGGCCTTGGCCAGATTGAGGTAGGCTGTATGAACTGCCTTACCTTCATCCACCACTCTGGTGACTGACTCAAAGTAAACTAGGTTGAGCAGGCCTGATCTACCTTTCATAAAACCAAATTGCGTGGGATCTAGAGTTTGGAGATTCCCTATATCCTTGTTAATTAGGTCCATGATGAAGCGCTCCATAGTCCTACATATCAGACTCATCAGGCTAATGGGGCGATAATTTCCATGGTCTGTAGTCGCTCTTCCTTTATGAAGAGGGATGACTGTAGCAGTGTGCCATTTGGTAGGGACAAAGCCTGAGGTGAGGCTGTGAGTGAACAGAGCACACAGATGTGGTGCCAGTTCACTTTGTAATTCATGGAGAACACAGCCAGAGATATTGTCAGGTCCCATGGAAGCTGTACTCTAGGCTTTAGACAATGCAGCTTTAACCTGTGCTGCAGTAATGCAGGGTGCCTGACATTCTCAGATTGGTCCTTTAGGGGGGAGAGAGGGGTTAAGTCAGCCAGTATGTTGGCAATATCTGTTGGCTCAGTGTAGGAGGTACCATTGTGCAGTAACTCAGAACAAATATGAGTATTGACATGGAGTTTCTTGATATAACTAAAGAAGGCTTTGTGGTTGTTTTTAGTGTCTGGCGCAATTCTGTCTTTATATCTGGCTTTGGAGGTTTTGATGAGGGATCTCAACTTTTTGTTGAGGCTAATAAGGGGATTTTTTCCAGTCTTGGGACTTCACCTTTACTGCAACGGTTTCTTCCTTCTGTTGTAGCCTTTATTAATGGCATGGGACCATCAAACTGGCTTCCTTTTTTTTGGAGGAGAGCATCTTGGTTCTGTTGGGCATGGCTAGTTCCATGCATTTATGTACGTGTTCATACAGTGCATTGGTGTATGATTCGACAGTCATATCATGTAGTTTCTATTGGCATGGGTGCTGTGAAGTTAGCCACCTTTGTTTTTAGGAATCCAAAGTCAGCTTTGGAGAAGTTTGTCATGGTGGATACCTTTGCAGGGGTTGTGGGTGAGATGTGAATTTCCATGGTGATTAGTTTGTGGTCAGATCTAACCACGGAGGAATTGATTATTGGTGCAGAGCAACGGTTGCCCATGTTAGTAATAACCAGGTCAAGGATGTTACTTCCTCTAGTGGGGGTAAGAATGAGCTAGTCCAGGGCATTGGAATTGATGAATTCCAGGAACCGTTGGGCCAGTGCATTGGTGCTTGAGTAGTTTTCCCAGTTGATGTAGGGGTAGTTGAAGTCTCCTAATATGAGAGTGTTGGTTTGGAACTTCATAGATTCCAGGGTGCTTAGGAACATGGAGTGAGAGTCTAGGGACATGGTTGAAGACCTGTAGCAGGCTATGACCTGTGTCACATTCTTACCCAATGTTAGTTGTACCTGAAGTATCTCAGATGCATTATGCTGGGCTACTAGTCTGGAGGTGTGCATATCCTTTATGAATATGGAGACCCCACTGCCTTTGGAGCTTCAGTCCATGTTTCATGGCTGAAAGGTATGGAATAAATTATAGCTTGGTAGGGCAGGGGTGCTTTCTGTCACTTTAAACCAGGTCTCTGTACAGCACAAATGTTGATGTTCTCCATTTTGAGAAGTTCTTTGTGTGAGTTCATCTTGATATTTAGACTTCTAGTGTTGAGCAGCATGACCCTCAGATTGCATTTATTTATAGCTGTTATGGTGGTAATTTGGTCTTTGGAACACCACCTAAAAAAGGCACTATAGGGGTGTCAAGATCCTTAGCCTTATCTTACTCATAGCAATAATCCAAGTGAGATAGAATCTGAGGGGATAGGTTAAGGATTTTTCATCAGAATCTATATCCTCCTCAGATGAAACCTGCTCTCTAGGCCTCTTCAGAGGGGGTATACGACTAAGGGGGAGCAGGAACAGAGACTGCCTGAGGAGATTTCAGAGACATAAAGGTATTAAACAGACGTTTAGTGAAAGTTTGCCATTCACTCTGAAGATCTTTAGGAGCAGGAGAAAGGTGCTACGTTTTCTGTTTTTCTTTAAGGGGACATCAGCTTTAAAGATCTTAAGAAGGTCTGACCCTAAATGGCACTCTATAAGTGTAATAGGTATCTCTTCCCTCAGCAAGATTTGAGGAACACCCCTAGGCCCATTGGGAATAATCAGCTGCAGTGCCCCCTAAACATCCAAAGCAGATGTCTGCAAGGCCTCCATGGACATGTGAGAACCCGGTTCCATGCCATCCTCCAAGTGGTTGCACCAGAGGAATCTGACTGAAAAACAAGGCTGTACTCTGGGCTTTCACTAACCTTGAGGAAGACATCTAGTAGAAGTAGTACAGCAGAAGAATCTGACTGAGGTGTCTTGGTCTTCTTTGCAGACGGCTGACCCTCGGGCTTGGAAGATTCCTCCATAGTATTTTTAGCCAACAACTTAAGATGTTGTTTTGCTAAATAAATCACTAAAGAAGACAGCTGACTATGCAAGGTTTTCAGAACAAATGCCTGGCAAATGGTACAAGATGCATGGTCGTGAGAGGCATCTAAGCAAAACAAGCACTGCTCATGATGATCCATATCGGGAATCTGTCTCCTGTACTGTCATTTCCCCTTTCTGGATAACATGAAATAAACAACCCAACAATAAAGAGAAGATAAGAAGGAAAAAAAAACAACTGGCGTTTATCTGCAAAGTAGCCTGGTAACTGGACAATGAATGATCGCTCAGACTGATGGTCAAAGATGGCATTCAGACTAGCAGCAAATAAGTTCTGAGGACCTTTATGCCCTACACTGTTTATGGGGAGCATACATGCAACATACAGCATACATATTACTACCTAAAGGCTTTGGTACACTGGTCGGATGTTGGGCTACCCTTGGCAGGGGATCCTGATTGCTAAGAATACTCCAACAGTGATATGGAAGGATATCTATTTAATTCAAGCCAGAAGACTGAAGAGGGTACTGGGGAAAAAGGAAACTAAAAATTGTGAGAGATAAAAAATACTGGGGAAAGACATATCAGAATATGCAGTGGTAGCAATAATAATACGGACAGACAGAGAGCACAAGGGAAGGGTTTGGGATGGAGGGGGCAGGCTACAAATGAAAAGATCAGAAAAGGAAACAATAATTACAAAAAATGGTAGAGAAATCACTGGAAGAGAACAATGCAGGCAAAAAATAATTTGTGAAACACTGTTGGAATGGAATCAATGTATTAGCTAAGGGAAAAATCATGACAAAGTATAAGTGGAAAAGGAGAGATGAGGAGAAGATAAGACTGGAAGAAGAACTGAGCATGATAGAAAGGAAATTATGAAACAATGGTATATACAGAGAAGCACTAAGGGCAAAGGAAACAGTTCTAATAACTGAAATATCACGAAAAGTGGCAACTGCAATGGAAGTAGAACAATGATAGTGGAAGGACCACTTCTGGATAACTGGAAAAGAACAAGGAAAACCTCTAGCAAGGAAGTTTACAAAAAGGAAATGGTGATAAGAAGATACAAAATACTGGGGGTGGGAGTGATCATACAGGAGAACAGCATGATTAGGGAAGTCACTAGGGAATGTTACTAGCAAATAATCCTGGAACAAGACAGAAAAAAGAAGCCCATTAGAAGGTTGCCGGCAGAGGACAGGGTTACCATGTAGAAGTAATATAGAAGAAGAAACTCAGTGCAAAGTCATGATGGAGGAGCTCAGAGGTGCAGTGATGGCAATGAAAGAAAGAAAGGAAGGGGCCCCAGACTGATAGCTGGTAGAGTTCCACAAGTGAGGCAGAGATGAAAATGTACAAGTTATGAAGCAGGGGTATGAAGGGATAAATGAAACAGACAGAAATAATAGTTAGAATGGAAACAGACAGGGTGGCAGTGATACCAAAAGAAGGGGAGCTGAGGGGAGACTGAAAGATGGGAAACAGGATTGAAACACAGAACTTGAGCCCTATCTCTTCAATAAATGCAAACAGTAAAGTTATGGCAAAAGTGCTTGAAAGATGTAGGATAATATTTTGCCAAGAATAATAAATAATACAAGATGGGCAGAATAGCTTTGTGTAAGGATGAAGAAGAAACATGAATTAGCGGACATTATTGGAGTTTCAGAGCAGAGAATTGCACAAGGGTGAACACAGACCAGGATGTTAAGATATTAAGAATGTTGCACTAATAGTGATGGTGTCTCACACTAAAAAGATTATATATGGAGAGTAAGAAAACAGATTAAAAATGGTAGAGATACATGACAGAAAAGAGGCATGAAACATATGTTCTGAGAGTGTGCCTGGACACACAAAAATCTGAACAGAGGCCCTGGAAATCTCTAGTGAGACATGTATATAATAAAGAGAAGGAAAAAAAAGCTTCTAGGAATTTTGTATGTGAGATATAGGGAAGGAAGATGGAGGTTGACAGATAAAATGTGAGCTATAAGATTAATTTTAAAAGAAGTGAAGAAATGTTAATAGCCAGAAACTGGAAATAATGGGCAAGTGCCAAAAATGGGAAAAAAATGGGAGCTGAAGGGGAGATTTGTACACATTGTAAAGAAAAGGATAATGTAACAGAAGACGAGAGGGGTGGGAGAAAAAGAGAAGGAAGAATTGAAAGGGTTTGGGAGATGGGGGTGAAAGTAACTAGAATAGCAATAAAAGTCAGTGAATCTGCTGTAAAATACAAACTGCACAATGCATGAGTACTGCATGGTGTACAGTTATGAATTGTTAAGAAAAATACATTTAAAAAAATATTAAGTGCAAATACACCAGGATAGTTAATGCATTAACCATTACCTATAAAACATTTTGGGTGGCAAAGTTATGCAATGAGTAGCATTAAATAATAATATGGATATCTGAAAAGAATTTTACATTAGTGAAGACATATAATTCTGCCTGAATACTTTTTCAAGCATATCATTTCTTATTTTCCTGTAGAAGAGACATGGCAACAACATGCATACTATCCATTGTTGTTGAGTTGATATGTCAACATCTTCTACCATTGCCCTTTATTTCATTCCTATGATTTTCCTTTGAGGTCTCAAATGTAGATCTTAGACAAGTTGTCTTTAAAACCCTCCCCCAGATTCACTATCCTTCCATGCAGGACTAGCTTGGTCCTGCACGGAAGCGGCCGTTTAGGAGCAGGACGACAGCATGGCATGCATATTAATGAATGCACGCTGCCTGAGCTCCTAATCTTACACGGAGTGTGTAAGAGTGCCAGGGGCGTGTCTGAGAACAGTCCTCTCAGAATATACACGGCCCTGCAATTAAGAACAGCAGACATGTTATAAAGGAATGAGCAAGACTGGTCATACCTGTGTCCATACTCCCAGCAACATCCCTCCAAGTGTACAAGAGCAATAGTTAAAACAACAAATATAAAGATTTTTCTTATGAAACAGAATAATTTTAACCATAGGTGAGCGGGTTTGCCCATCACTTAGCTACGGTTAATGCAGCTTAAATGGCAGAGGAGGATAAAAAGCAAGATATATGCAAATGAAGCAGTGCAGCAGTATTGTAGTGGGCAGAGCATTTGCCTTACGAGCAATCATTCCTGGTTCGAGTCCCACTGCAGCACATTCCATTTTCCATGTCATATCACTTTATGACCAATATTTTTAGTTGTATAACCTACTAAATAACATATATTTGTGAACTGGAATACTGCATTAAATGCAGATGTGAGGTGTCAGTGTCATAATGTTGCAAAGTCCACAGATAATCACACATGTCCCATACAGTATATGTACACAGGAATCAGGGATACAAATGGAAAGTAAAATGTGTAATGAATGATAACTCCATACAGCTTCCAAATCCCCCACCTTCCTAAGAACCATTAGGCATTACTGTCTAAATTAGTGCAGTGGTAAGCGGGAGTAAGGACTAGTAAGTAAGTGTAAACACTATTAAGAAGTAGTAAGCGGGAGTAAGCATATTTAAGCACAAGTAAGCGTGTTTAAGCCCATTTACATGGGGGTAAGCAATGCACACACAGGTTAAGCAATATTGAAGCTAACTGTCTGTAAACATATTTAACCGAAGCTTAGCATAGCTTACTCTCACGCAAACCCGCCCAAACCCACTTACAAGTACTTAAAAGTGCCTTCATCACTCTGTATGCAACAGCCTCTGGTCTGGCCAGAAACAAAATAAACAGCCTTTGCAGGCCTTGAATAAAGGACCCTGTACACTATAGTCACAGTAGTTAACCACTAAGCCATCACAGCAGTACATAAGATTGAGGTATCACCAAACAAATCCTCACTATAGGAAAATCAAACTGAACACGTGAAAGGAATCTATATACAGTCTTATGTTGTATAACCTACTACATAATCACATGCACCACATGGGTTATCCGGAGGTTATATGGGCAAAGGGTATGTAAAGGTGTCTTGACATCAGACAGCATGCTTCAGTATGCCAATGGTAGTTGTAGTGAGTGTGAATGTGGTCGAAAGCATCATACGCCACACAAACAGACACAGGGTGCCAGTACTGACATGCATGCGCGCATTGCTTCATGGTTGTGTAGTGGTTGACTGTGCCAGAAGGCTATACAAGGCTAGGCGAAGGGTATACTTTGGCAGTAGGCCACATGACAATGGTCTGCAGTGTGGCTGAGGGGTGTAGTGTCTGGATTGGCCCACACAGGTGTTTATTGTATTCACCATCCAGTCACCTGGGTAACTATAGTGACTTTGGTTAGAATGCTTATCTTAGGATATTTGTTTTATTTTTCACCTGATCCCGTTTGCGCACTGCTGCCCTACACTTAAACAGCCGAGATTGACTAAAAAAATAAAAGTTACTTTTTTTTGCAACTGTTTTCCATGCCAATGGCCATTGGCATGCTATCTACATAATATCCACCCTTTATTTGAAGCTGTCATGGCTCCATTTTGTAGTTTGCAGAAATGTACTCAGTTACTAACCGAGTACATTTCTGCAGATTGCACTAGTCCTGCACGGCCGGCTTCCAGCTTCCTGGATCGCAAACTCACCTCATTTGCATGGATTTCACCTGCAAATGGGGTAATTTGCATACAGGAGCTGAGTCCGTGCAGGACTAGTGCAGGAGCACTTGTGCACATCCCTACAATTTATTCCTGGATTGCACAGCAGACATATTGCTTGTTGGAGCTCCTGCACACCATGCAGGGATGCTAAATCCAGGGGCCTTTCTATCAGATCACTCTAATAGAATTGTTTACATCACACAGCATTCTGTTATAATAATTAGAAAATTTAGTTTTCTTTTTTTTTCCTTTTTTTTTTTACTTTTCTTTTCATGGCAGAAATCTTTTATCAGCTTTCTCTAATTTGTAATATAATTTTCACTTAATCTGATGTTTTTGGTAATTATTTAAATGTTTCAGCCCATAATGGTCTAAGACATTCTAAACTCTATGCTAGACACTGCTAGTTTTCATTTTTTTATTTTATTTGCCAACCATCTTTCTTCCCTCCAAATTACAGAGTAGATTTTCCTACCAGATGATATACTGATCTTTATCTATATTGATTAAGTAAACCAAACTCATGCCTCAAATATATGTTTGGAAATGACTGTGGCAGATGCAACAACTTTTAATCGTCTTGTAAACAGTATGAGGCTCTTCTTGTTCAGGATGTCTTCAGTGTGGCGTGAGCATGACTCCCCTGTAGTCATGTGAAACTCATGAGAGATTATTTTTCTAGATACTCTGGTTTCTTTCCACAACCTAATGATATAAACTAGGTGGATTGTGTACTCAAAATAGTCTGCAGATGTGCTTGTAATATGGAAAAAAGAATTGCAATCTACTTCTATATCTATATCTACTTCTATATCTTGCACAGATATGACTCCTCAGAACTGGATCGATTAGTAAGAAGTATTTGCAATTATTGTCTTGAAAAGGGAGTTATTTTAATTTATTACTAAAACTCACCAAAAATTAATGATTTTTAATTATTAAGTAGCTCATTCTGTGTATCAGGATTGTTTTTTTGCAATGCCAATCTCTACTACAACTAAGCCAAAATAAATAAATAAATAAAATAAACAAACAAATCTATGTGATGCAAGATATTGACTATCAAGGAATACTTAGTCATATTGCAAGTCTCGAATATGGGGTGGGGAGACCATATTGATGTTTGAAGGTTTTGCTCAATAAATTGATTAGGTTAAGTGTATATCTGCTAATCACTGGCTGACATAGAGTTATTTATAGAAGTTAACATTTACTGTCAAAGGAAACCAGACAGAAGGGAGAAGTAGCCAGGATTATTTACTATGTTTTGAAAAATGTGGGCATTACGTCTGGAATGTATATTATTAATAAAAAGATTGTATTCTAGTTTAAGAAAAAGAGTGTTTAGCTTAAGCTAGCCTTGCAACTAGGAAGAGTATATGTGGCAATTTGTATCACAGTTTTAAGTAGGTCAAGTTCTAAAATTACTCTTAACTTATATGTTAAAGTTGAGTCCAGAATTATCTCATGTATCTTTCCTGGTGAGTATAATGGATAAAATTATCCAGTGGATCTTCAAGAATTGAGCACATAGTTTCATTTACACTTTGATGGAAGCAAATGACCTGATAGCAATCTTCTTTACATTTATTGTAAGCTTGTTTTTGTGGGGCTGGTGTCACAAATTGAGTACTTGAAATTTCAGTTGAAAGATTGTAAAAGGAATTGTCTGAATGTAATAAGCAGACATCATTAGTGTAAATAATAATGCTTAGGTGACAAACATCAATACTAAGGTCATTAATAAAGAGTACAAATAGTAATAGCCCCAGTACTGACCCCTGGGTATCTCTACAATCCAAGGCTGTATTATAAGATACAAGTGATTCATTACACACTTGAAATGTTCTTTTCAGAAGGCCAGTATCTGTCCAGGAGGTTATATTTAAACTGCCATTTCATTTTTCTAGTTTAATTAAGAGTAGAAAGAGGTTCACAGTCAGAAATGCCGATGAAATGTAAACACAATGTGAGCAGTGAGGACCCCCACTAAGAATACTGCTAAAGACTGAATCATTTACCATATATATAGAACTGTCAATGTGCGGAATTTACCATATGTAGAACTGTCACTGTGCTGAATCTTTCAAGAGAACCATATTACATCTCTGATAGCAGGCCAAAGATATTTATAAAGTCAACTGTACCAACATCTTGAACGGTTTTCTTTGAGGTGAAAGACTGATAACTGATTTGTAATCTTGATCCAAGACTGCTGAGGAAACATTGCTGAATGGCTATAGTGACAGAAAATTAAAATATGATCTAGAGTTTGAGCTATTAAAAAGGACCTGACATTCTTATAAGGACCATCTGTTTTCTGCTAAACAGAACACTGGACATCCTCTTCAAGAGTTTACTAATACTTTTAGTTATTTTTTTTTTCTTAATAGAAGGTTGGTCAACGCTAAGCTAAGAGTAAATTTTGCACAAAGGTGTCTGTTGTATGACATATTTGGAAGTGGTTGCTGGTATCTGTTGACTGGTTAAGTTTACAGACATTATCTGTGTTTTAAGTATTTTTCATAGTCATTGTTAAGAAGAGATTTAAGTATCATGGCAGTAGGAGGAATAACAACTCTGATGTGACCTGTTAAATTCTTTATGCCTTTCCAACAACACATATTTGGGGATGCTATAAACAATGTATTCATTTTCAAGGTGCATTGTTTTTCTGTTTGTTATTCTACCTGCTTTTCTGAGTTCTAGAAATGCCCCCTCTGTACTGTCTTATACATGTGTGCTCAGAACAGCAAGCTATTTGTTGCATATGATCCTCAAACTGTACAGCAAGCCAGAATATGGCAGACTAGACTGGAAAAGCTGCCCTTTTGCCAAAATAATCTATAATTCACTGCAAGAAACTATTATAGAGGTTCAAAATTAGTTTCAAATAGACTGTGACACAAGGGCAACGCTGCCAGCCCAGCTATCTGGTATTTTGTAAATAGTTATATGTCATTTGCGAATATCAGCATGAATTGCTTGTGTTACCAAATATATTAGAACTATAGGTTATGTGTATATTAAACTATTGGTACAGAAGTGTGTGTTGGACAGAGCTTGTACAGTACTGAGCTTCAAGGATGTTTCCACAGTGTACCCTACTGGAAAAGAATAGAAATGTATACCTGTGCAAATGTATGTTTTAATAGTAGAAACTGGAACATACAGATTTAACTTGCAAAACTCCAAGAAAATATGTTGAAATTAAATTATTTTATAATTGTGTTATAAAAGTTAGTTTCAATGCAGCAAGGAGACAGGATGTCTAGAACTAGGATGCCTTCTGGATTGTTTTATAAGTGTTTTATTGTTTTATGTCTTCTAGTAACTGCAGACATCTGAAGGCTGTGTATTTTTCACAAGGAGATGTCAAATGCTGCAATGGGGGTGGGGGGTTAGACTGGGAACTGAAATCAGGTGACAAAAAGTGATGTCATCCAAGCTAAACCAGCAGTAATATTTGATATTAATTTAAGATTTCTCTCAGAGAGAGAGACTGGGCATTTTATATTTTGTCTTGGACCTAGCAAGAACATCCTTAAGGTAAGTGTGTGATAGAGATGGACCTTAGGATTAGGGTGTGAGTTAAGTTAAGTGCATAGATAGTAATGCATGTAAGGTTTACTGTAGGGATAGAAGTAGGGTTTTGTTTAGTGTATGTATGTGGTTTATTTATTTTGTTTGGGTAGGTAGTATGTAGCGGGCGGTGGGGTTGGCCAACTATGACGATTAAAGATTTTGAATTGCTCGGTTTAGGGCATTTGGTGTTTTCGCGGTTCACGCAATATGTGTTGCTGTTTTTGTATTCGCTGAAAAGGTCTTTCGTGCTTATAATATAGACCCAGATTTAGGGCATAGTATATCTTTTAGATATAGATAGGAATATAGTAAAGATTAGTTTAGATGTTTTCTGTATTTATTTGAGACTGTCCTGCAATGTTGTTTTAAAATATTTCCTGTGATTTTGAACTTTGAAGTTACTGTGTTGATTTTACTGTATGTTGTCTTGTTCTTATATTTAAACCTATCTTTGTGGCTGATATTTGAGACATATTTAAGTCTCTACATATTTAAAGTACTTGCATATGTATTTGGTGACATTGTACAGGCCACTCCTAAATAGCCTTGCAAGTCTTGACTACCATTTGGATTAATAGTAACATTACACAGTATAAGGGCCTTATAGTAGCTGATAAGTAAGGGTTGGTAGCAGTGGAAACTAACTTATAGTGTGGGCAGAAGGGGGGCATATCTATTAAACCTCTGCCAGCCTTCCCCAGGTGTGTGTCTTTGTATATAAATCAAATCTCAAAGTGTGCGTGTGTGTGTGTGTGTGTGTGTGTGTGCGTGTGTGTGTGTGTGTGTGTGTGTGTGTTTGTCAGCTACTTGGGCAGGGACACAAATCCTGGTTGGACAGAGAGGGTGCTGCAAGTCTTGGCTTGGCCCCTCAGCTGAGATCTTAACCCTATAGCTGTGTCAGAGGGGAGTCTTATTGGGGATCTGGAGAAAGAGGGAGAAAACAGCCCCAGACTGACTGTGATCTCTGTGTGTTCTTAAGAGAAATTGTACTTCACTGTGTGTGTACTTGTCATCCTCCCAAAGTGTACATCCCCTATCTGTTGGCAGTGGTGAGGATTGAGGCTCCTTGATTACTGGGCCAGTGCAGGGGCATCACATAGACATATGTAAGATCGGTATAATCTGTATAGTTACTAGATGTATGAGTTAATCTGTGTAGTGCAGAAGTTATGCCCAGCAGTGGATTATGTAAGGAATGCTATGAGATACTTCCACTATTCACCAATGGTGCTTTTAGGAATGTTAGGTTTCTTCACATGAAGACAGATTTGAAGGTTTCCAGGGGCATACATTTATTATACCAGCAGCCCCAGCTACTTTAATTTATTTCCAAATTACCTCATAAGACTTTATTCATTATGGAAATGTTCTGTACTTTGCAGCAACACTGTTAAAGAAAATCAAGAATAGCTAGACCTTGACAAACTTTATTTGAATTTAATCTTGATAAAGCTGTTCTGGACCTGTTACTTCCCTGAATGAATCCTGAGATTGATAGTATATACATTTTATCAGTATTAGATGGCTCGAAATAGGATTATTTAGGTCGCAAATGCAAGAGTGACAGTAAATTCACCATCCAGTCTACTGAACAAAAACATTCAATGTATTCTATTTTGTTAAAAGTATAATGCAAGAAGGAACTGATTTGAGCTGCTGTCTATGTTTATTGACTGTATTCACAGCATTGCTATAAATTCATCTTCTGATAGGGTGACTAGCTGGTCATTTATTGTGCTATTTTATTAAACTTGTACTTTAATAAGAAGCTAAAATCAGTAAATGTCTTACTTTTGTAGAGATCTTTTTTTCAAGGTCTGTTAAAATATTTAAAAACCTCATACTCATGGAATACTAATATATGATTGTTTACTGCATAATACTTTCAAAATGTTTAGACTAAGCATTGCTGCATGGCTACACAGAGGGATAGAGCTCTTACTGCAGCCAAGTTACTGGGGTTCAGTAACAGGCCCTAACAGTGGAAGATGCAGCAAGCTAAAGGAGTGAAGGAGAGTCTCCTGCTCACATCTTCCAGGGGGTGTTGAAGGTAGCTGGCACACTGGAGCACATTATATGGAAAGTGGAGTTCCTTGCTGGCATGGTCCCTTGTGGAAATGAGAGATGACCAGCACAGACAGCACATTGCACATACACCTTCAGTTCTCAAAACCGGGATTTTTCAGGGATGGCAGGGCCAAAAGAAGTGAAACCTTCAAACTATTTTTAATGGCTGTCTCAGTTATGGCTTCATCTGATCAAACCTCAACTGCTCCCAAATAGGCCAATTTGTTGGCAAAGGTTTGATAGTCAATAGCAAAGTGAGGAAAGAGTTATCAAACAATATTTTGAACCATGGCAAAATCAATCTGGGTAAACGATTTAATGGGAATGAATGAAAAGAGAGGTGAAGGAGGAAATCCCTGTATAGTGTATCTTTCTGAGATGAAAGGTCAGTTAAAGACAAATAGTTATCTTGACAAATTTTACATCTTTTGTAGATACTGAGGAAAAGAATAAGGAAATAAAGATGAAAATTTAACTTCAATAATGCTTGAATTAAAGACGATTGTAAGATAACCACTGGAAGAAAACCACCTTCTTCTGAGACAGCTAACTGTTGATCAGTTTTTAGATTCTAAGTAGAGCAGGAGAATTGCTGTACAGTTGTGCAAGCCCTAAAAATACCAGAAAAGCCTACTAGAACTCAGACATTAAGGCCAGTATTTGCAGTCAGTTACACAAATGTGCTTAGGCTATCCAAGATGTTTGTGGACAAGAACAAATGAGCTGAGATTCATAAAGGCCATTTCTGCAAATGTGCAGTGACCTCAAATGTGCTTATGCAAATGTGCAAATAAGGAGATAGAAATGAGGAATGATGCAAATCTTCACCATTTGTTATTCACAGTCAGATTTTCTCCCTTTTCTGTGCTGATCGAAGATGCCGTATATAAAGACAAGTCACAGCAAATGTATTTGAGTTGCAGTCTGTGAAAATGCTATCACTTGCTATTTCCAGGTCTGAGTTGCTTGTCTTGGCTGGGCCAAAACAGCTTGTACCCAGCAGCACTCTCCAGACAGGAAGGAAAAAAATAGAGGCAAAGGATAACTCATTATAACTTTGAACATCAGGCAATCCTTGATAGGTTCAGAGTGGATAGGCACATAGGGGCACTGGAGGAATGCGTGGACTTCTTATCCTTGTGGACACCAAGGTATGAATAGCTCTCACTATACTTGCTATGGGGGCCTTCCAGAGACAGACGCAGGACACATTGGGCATCTCACAGGCTTCTGCCTTGAGGATACTGCAGCTGTTCCTGGTGTCACTCAGGACCAAGCCGGACTACGCATACCTTTTATGGGCCGGCACACTAGCCTGAGGTTCTTGGTGGCTGTTTGAGGATTGTGAGCAATAGACTGCACCCATGTTACAATTAAGGTCCCTTCTGGTTCACAGGGAGAGTTTTACTGGAATAGGAAGGGCTACTGTTCCATCAATTGTCAGGCAGTGTGTTTTACTTTTTTGTGTTTTTATAAACTATTGATTTAAAGACTTGGGCACACTTTATTGCTGTTATGAATTCATATGCCCACACACGACCATTTCACTTACTTATAACTCCCAGCTCTTTTTTCGTGTACCTAAACTACTCATCCTATGGGTAGGCTCATCTTTACTGCACGTTCTATCAGCTCCCTTCAAGTGTTCTAGCATTCTTCAATCACGCAAAAAAGGTTTGTGCTATACTCTAACCCAATCACATATGACCAATATCTGTGTATGCCCTACCAAATTTTTTAATTTACTCTCACACTATTCATTCCAAGACATAGCTAGACACCAATGACCAGCTCTATCTTCTCCACCATCAGTCCAATCATAAGGCCCCCCTTTCACTCTTCTGTGACTCTAATTGCTCACTGTCCCAAACCAGACTCCATACTTCTCAGTAAACTCCTAGACCAATCCGGTATTTGTTCTCTTCATCCAATCCCCGCATAGCCCTAGTGCTTCTGGTCTATCAATCCAATACCACACACCTGCATATGATATGTTCTTCCCAGTGTTTCCTACCCTACTATTCACATTTTCTACCAGCCTATCATTCCCTTTACTACTAGACTGTTTACTCATTATCAGCAACTTTAACGCTAATTTGATATGCTTACCCAGTCCACCTCCCTGCCCTATCAAAACTATGAATTTGCATGTTGGCCCTATCAGTAGACCACATGTCTCATTAGCTGTATTTGCATGACAGCCCCTCATTATTCTAGCCCATTGGCTAATACCTCAGTCCTATAAGATTCACCTTTTCTAACCCTTGGCCGACCATTACATCAATATTACAAGTATACAATTCGCTCGCAAAAATTGGCCGAGTTTCCTAACCTATGGCGACTATCTTTTCACAGTCCTTACCCTATCAGATTAAACACCGTAAATTCACTCTTTGCCAATACATGATGCTTAAGGCAAGTTCTTTATTGGCCTAATCCTTATCCTATTTGACCTATCAGATAGTACTCCATTATCCGTATACTAATTATAAAGTTTTATGAAAACAATGTAATGTATATAACTATTTTGATTGATTAAATATTTGAAATTAACAGTGCTCATTGACCAAGACAAGTTATTGAATTAAATAAACACTTTAATTCGAAAAGAAGACTCTTGGATTTTGGGATTCCTTATTGTTCATGTAATCTTTGCTTGGTAGCTTGGGCAAAAAGCTTTGTTTTTTCATTAATTTCAATTAGTTTTGACCATACTGTTTTAGCTTCTAGTGGCTTCAGCACATTTTTTCAGAGCGAGCCCGAATCGAAGTGCTTGTCCCGTGTTCTGTTGCACATTATTACTACATGGGGAAAAAAGACATGGTCAGAAAGTGTGACAATCATATTTGGATGTACAGTGGATATAAAACATTCACACACCCCTGTTATAATGCCAGGTTTTTGTGATATAAAAAAATGAGATCACAATAAATCATTTCAAAACTTTTCCCACCTTTAATGTGACCTATACCCTGTACAATTCAATTGAAAAACAAACAAATCTGTTAAGGGAAAAAATATAAAAAATAAAAAATGTACAATAAGCTGGTTGCATAAGTGTGCACACCCTTCAACTAATACTTTGTTGAAGCACCTTTTGATTTAATTACAGCATTCAGTCTTCTTGGGAAGGAGTCTATCAGCATGGCGCATCTTGACTTGGCAATATTTGCCCTCTCTTTCTTGCAAAAGCACTCCAAATCTGTCAGATTGTGAGGGCATCTCTTTTGCACAGCCCTCTTCAGGTCACCCTGAAGATTTTCTATTGGATTTGGTCTGGGCTCTGGCTGGGCTATTCCAAATCTTTAATTTTCTTCTGGGGAAAACATTCTTTTGTTGATTTTAATGTATGCTTGGGTCATTGTCGTGCTGAAAAACTGACTGGTATTTGGAACTGTTCATAATCCCCTCCACCTTGACTAAAGCCCAGTTCCAGATGAAGAAAAGCAACCCCAAAGCATGATACTGCCACCACCATGCTTCACCATGGGGATGGTGTTCTTTTGGTGATGTGAAGTGTTGTTTTTGTGCCAAACGTACCTTTTGGAATTGTGACCAAAAAGTTCAGCCTTGGTCTCATCAGACCATAACACATTTTCCCACATGCTTTTGGGAGACTTGATGTATTGTTTTGCAAATTTTTTCCGGGCCTTGATGTTTTTATTTGTAAGGAAAGACTTCCATCTTTCAACCCTACCCCATAGCCCAGACATATGGAGAATATGGGAGATTGTCACGTGGTACACAACCAGTACTTGCCAGAAATTCCTGCAGCTCCTTCAGTGTTGCTGTAGGTCTCTTGGCAGCCTCCCTGACCAGTTTTTGTCTTGTCTTTTCCTGTGTTTTGGAGGGACGTCCAGTTCTTTGCAATGTCACTGTTGTCCCATATTTTCACTTGTTGATGACTGTCTTCACTGTGTTCCATGGCATATCCAATGCTGTGGAAATTTTTTGTACCCTTCTCCTGACTGATACCTTTCTACAATGAGATCCCTTTGATGCTTTGTAAGTGAACCATGGCTTTTGCTGTTGCAAGCAACTAAGTAAATGTCAGGATAGTTGAACTTTATTTGGAGTTAATCAGAGTCTCTTTAATTGATGGCAGGTGTGTACTCAAGAAGACTGAATGCTGTAACTAAATCAAAAAGTGCTTCATCAAAGTAATGGTTTAAGGGTGTGCACACTTATGCTACCAGCTTAATGTATGTTTTTTATTTTTTTTTTCTATTTTTCTTCCTAATAGATTTGTAAAAGAAAAAAAATTAAAATAAGCATTCTAACCAAAATCACTATTTTACCATTATACTCAATGGCAGGCAGAAGACAACATGGCCAGTGAAGAGTGGTTGCTAAGGGGGGAGGCTCAGTGTGGGACCTGTAGCTATGCATCAGCAGGCAATCCTATGCAAATGAGGGGAATGATACTGAATCCCAGATATCCCCTGCATGCTAGTGAGCACCCAACAGTGTAATAGCAGGAATAGCTTGGTACAAGCCTAGGAGTTAGCTAACATCATGGGGGGGGGGGGTGAGTCAGGCATACTGTAAGCGGATTGGATCCCTGTGGCTCGGGTTTGCCCTTAGCTTAGCTGAGCTAAGCAAGGGCGTGTGTCTAAGGCTGCCTAGCACTCTTTACATTGCCTAAGCGGGTGTGCGCACCTCACATCGGGTTTAAAAAGGAAAAAAAGAAATAAATCAGGAAATAGCAGCTCTGTGCACATTTGAGCACTGTGTTTGTGCGGTGAGCTCCCAGGTTTAAACAGGAAGGCAGTGGGAAGGGAAAACAGCAGTAGGAAGGTAATCAGTGAGAACTAGCATAGCTGGCAGGTGAAATGTATCAGAATCAGCCAATTACACAGGCAGCAGCCCAGCCCAGCAGAGAACACTACTATAAACTATGCAAACAACTTTCCCTCTGGTTTTCCCACATACTTTACAGCACCGGTGTATACAAGTGGGGAAATTTTAACAAACAAAAACAACAAAATGATAGGGGCTGCAATAGCTATCATACAACAACAGGTGGAAGAGGCTGATGGTGGTGAGGATAAGAATGCTGTCGACCAACCCACAGTGAGGAGATGGAGAAGAGTGTACAGACCCAGGGTAACCTACCAGGGGCTACATGAGCTGGAGATAGTGGAGCACTATGGGGTGGACAGGGACCTCCTACAGCAAATTGTTGAGTTGTGCTGGCCACGCCTCACACACAGAACTAACAGAGGGGAACCCATCCCAGTGGATACCAAGGTATGTGTAGGCCTAAGAATACTAGCTACAGGTACCTTCCAAAGGCCAACTGGGGATATCACGGGGATATCACAAGCATCAGCATCCTGGGTACTCCACCAATTCCTGGATGCCATGTCGGCACATGCCAGTGAGCATATATATTTCCCCAACACCTGTGAGGCATTGGCCAGCAATATGCATCTCTTCCACCAAATAGCAGAATACCCGGAGGTAATGGCTGTTATAGACTGCACGCACATATGCATCAAAGCACCACCCAGTGAGCGGGTTAGGGTCTACATCAACCGCAAGGGCTTCCCCTCCATCAAATACCAGGTCATGTGCGATGCCCACGGCATAATAATGAATATGTGTGCTGGTTGCCCTGGAAGCTATCATGATTCCGACATCTGGCATCTGATGCAGCTGTACCAGAGATTTGCCAGTGGGGACATCCCTTATGTTCACCACATTGGGGATGCCGGTTACGCACTGGAGCTGTGGCTGATGTCACCCATCAGAAATGCAAACACACCCGAACAAGAACTCTATAATGAGGCACATGCACAGACCAGAATTATAATAGAGCATATGTTTGGGATGCTGAAGCCACGGTTCCGGTGCCTGGACACATACGGTGGATCCTTGCAGTACTCACCAGCTACATGTACTCAAATTGTCATTGTATGTGCCATGCTACACAATATGATCCTGTGGAAACAGCTGCAGCAGGAACAGCATGGGGCAGGACCATACAGCCCCCCACCATTGCCAAGGCCTGCACAGGTACAGAGTGACTCAGAGGAGGAACAACCTGAGCCTGCCTCAGTAGGCAGAAGGTGGTATGCCCAGTATGCCCTGGCCTTGGCAAAGAGGCAACACATAGCACATACATTGACACAGGAGGCACCCAGGGAATGACACCTCTCTCTCTGACTCACACATACAGTAAAAGGGATGCCAAACATGACACTACCTGTGCTCAAACATGTGTAGGGAGTGTACTATGTGCATCTGACATAGGCAGCTCTCCAGTACCATCCAAGTCACTCTCCTTACCAATTGCCGAATGGAGTAGTATGTGTTGTTACTTGTATCTATGGTATGGATGTGAGCATGCAAGGGAATTGGGTGGCTGAATGGGATGCCAGCAGATAGTAGACACCTATAGAGGCACCATGAGATCTGTAACAATTACTGGTATCACCACAGTAGCCAGTACTACATGTGGTGACAAAACCCATTGCAGGAAATGTGCTGGGCCACATGTTTGTCCATATGGCACACACATCCCAGTCAGGGAGGTTCACATACCCAACAACAGTCTCAGCCAGCAGGACAGGTGTAGACAAACACAAGCAAAGGCTGTGCTAAGGCCTCTGAATTATGCCTATGGGTAACCACCCCTCCAGGTCTACACAGACAGACTACATCAGGTCAGGCAGTGGGATATTAGTTCTGAAGGGTAGAAAGTCAGAAACTAATATGTAGGTCAATCAAACCTAAGACTGTAGTACACTGATATGTCTCTAGTCAGCATGATAGGTTAGAAAACAGAAAGAAATGGAGTACCTGACATACCAGTACAGTCATAGCAAATGTGTACAAGTGTCAGGTGTGCCCCCCCAATCCTGTGTAGTAATGTAGAAACAGTCAGGTGTGCCCCCCAAATCCTATTTGAACATGTAGTAACAGTCAGGTGGCCCCCTCAATCCTATGTAGACATGTAGTAACAGTCAGGTGTGCCCCCTCAATCCTATGTAGAAATATAGTAAGATTCAGTTGTGCACCCCCCAATCCTGTGTACCAATGTAGAAACAGTTAGATGCCCCCTAAAACCTATGTAGACATGTAGTAACAGTCAGGTGTGCCCCCCAAAACCTGTGTAGACATTTATTTATTTATTTATTTATTTATTTTACATTTGTTTACCGGGCTAGTCCAACTGGATACGTGTCCATTTTCAGTGGAGGCTCGGGGAGAAAAGCTCCTCTACATTCTACTAAAACAAGTTGAAAAGAACACCAAATGCAGAAATACAAAATTATACAATACTTTCGAAACATACAATAAACCTGCTGCAAGTTATAATTGCATTAGAGCTCAATATGAGGCTTAGCAGGGAACACTTATTCAAATAAACAGCTAGGATACTCTATTTCAGCATTAAAAGGAGTTTAAAAAATATAGATATATTTCTATTTAAAGAAAGAGTCACAGGGACACTTATGAAGAGGAAAATGTAGTGAGCAGGAATTGAGAGAAAGAAGTAAGGGGAAGAAAGAAGTAGATGGCAAGAAGGAAAAAAGATTAATCAGGGTTGTTACAAGAGCATAGCCAGTGATTGGAAAGGAAAAATTTCAGTTTAGCTTTAAATAGTGGGAGTGAAGTTATGGTAGTGAGGTCTTGAGGTAGTTGGTTCCATATTTTGCCAACTGAGTTGGAGACTATGGAGTCACCTGCTGAGTTATTTGATAGGGAAGTTTGAATAAGTATCTTGTTAGAAGAGCGTAGGTTCTTCAGATTTCTATAGGGTTGTAGGTGGGAGGCGAGCATAGGAGTGTTGTCCGGGTGATAAAGGGCTTTATGGGCAATAGCAAGTTGGTAAGATTGTATTTGGTAGGGTAATTCTAGCCAGCCTAGTTTTTTTGAGATTAAGACAATGATGAGTCCTATAAGGAGAATCTGTAGCAAATCTAGCAATGTTGTTGTATGATGAAGCTAGTTTGTTGAGGTTATACTTAGAAAGGTTAGTGTAAATGGGAGAAGCATATAGTAGTGTAGAGATTAAGTGGGTTCTAGCTATGGTAGTTTTAGCTTTGGGAGTTAGGAAAGTTTTGATTCTATAGAGAGAACCAAGTTTTCTGTTGGTAGCTTTTATTGTAGAGTTGATATGAGTGTCAAATTTTAGTTGATTGTCAATAGTAATACCCAAGAGTTTAGTGGTTTGGTCTGGCGAAATGAGGGTACCATCATTGGATGTAAGTGTGAAGGTAATAGAAGGGGACATATGAGTGGGTGCAAAGAGCAGGAGTTTGGTTTTCTTGGGGTTGAGGAGGAGACAATGATTAGAGAACCATTGCTCTATAGTTGTGAAGGTATTTTGTGTGAGAGTGTGCAGCTCTGTCTGTGTTGGGGCTGAGCAGATTATGGTTGTGTCATCTGCATATTGAATGCAAGTTGATTGAGGAGTGGCTAGATGAAGGTCATTTATAAAAATGGAGAATAGTAGAGGACCTAAGATAGAGCCCTGAGGGACCCCTATAGAAGTTGGGAGGAGATCAGAGAGATGGTTATCCCAGAGTACTGCCTGTTTACGGTTATCCAGATAGGATACGAACCAGCTTAAGGCAAGACTGTCTAGAGAGAGGGATTTTAAACGATGGAGGAGAAGTTCATGATTGACCATATCAAAGGCTTTTGATAGGTCTACGAAGAATGCTGAGGAAGAGGTGTTATTGTTTCGGTTTTTGTTAATAGAGTCAATAAAGGATAGTAGGGCTGTGGTAGTACTATGGAATGGTCGAAACCCATGTTGACAGTTAGCTAGGAGATTGTGGCTTAGTAGGTGATTAAGTAATTGTTTGTGGATACATTCTCCATTATTTTTGCGAGAGGAGATAGTAGCGCTATGGGGCGGAAGTTGGAATACTCAGTAGAGTCACCTCCTTTGAATAGAGGGATAATATGAGAGATTTTCCACAGTGATGGAATAGTACTTTCTTTTACGGTTCTGTTGATCAGTATGGAGATGGGGTAGGCTACAGTATGACAGACATGTACAGACATGTAGTAACAGTCAGGTGTGCTCCCCCAATCCTATGTAGAAAAGTAGAAACGGTCTTGTGTGCCCCCTCCCAATTTGATGTACACATGTAGTAGCAACAGGCAGGTGTGCCCCCCCAATCCTATGCAGACATGTAGTAACAGGCAGGTGTGCCCCCCATCCTATGTAGACATGTAGTGACAGTCAGGTGTGCCCCCCCAATCTTATGTAGAAATGTAGTAACATGTATGTGTAGGTATAATACCAGTGGAGCACAGATGCCCAGAGGTGGCCAAGGTAGCAGGATATATTGTAGCATTTGTACAATATGCAGGTATGTGTGTGTTAGGGTGGTGTGTGTTTCATATTGTGTGAGACTGGTCAGTATGTATGCATGTTGAGGTTTGACCTGATGGCCACTGCACACTACTGCCAATGATAGGGCCAAGTCCTCACAACTGCAGTGCCAAAGACAATTCCCACCAGTATAACACATGCTAGCAGTAAGCCATTCTAAATGTATGGTGGTAATATGTGTCACCATCTGAAAGATTGACATGGCATGGCTGTTGGGCTGGATATACAAGCAGTACACAGGGAAAGGTACCTCAGACATACAGTATATAATGTGTAACTGTGAAACGGACACACCCTTGAAATTGTACATACAGGTGTGCATCACATTATCTGGGACTGTAGTAGGGAATACCAGTGTCATCTGGCCAAACAGATCACAAAGGTGGTAGGACTGATGTATTGGGAAACAGCTGATGTACCTGCACATGAAAGCATAACTGGAATGCTCGATGCATATCTGTGAGTCAGATGCAAGTAGTGTCCATAGCACACATGTACCCAGCTCACCCAAAACCACCCATGGATACCTCTCTGGTCGTATCCCTGCTGTTGGGAATGGGTACAATATGACCCCTACCTGTATATGGCAATAGCAAAAGAATACAGCATGCAGTGCAGGTGTCCCATGCAAATGTGTCTTTAGCTGTAGGTAGCAGCCTGCCAGCATCCATATATATATCCATATTCCTGTCATGTGTAAACCTCACGGTTGTGTATACCTTCCCAGATGTATCTCACCATATGTATCTGCTATGTGTACATTATGATAAAACAACATATGTGATGAAACAGTCAAATTAATAACAAGTAGTACACAATTGTGGAAGTAAAGGCAATTGTGCAATACTAATCAATATGTGTATTGACAGATATATTGGGAAAACAACAGCTGTCTTCACAGTGGTCATGGTGTAGTGGTTAAGTGTTGTGACTATAGTGTACAAGGTCCTGGGATCAAGACCTGCAAGGGATGTTCATTTTGTTGCTGGGCCAAAGAAGGGCTGTCAGATACAGAGTGGTTAAGGCAGTTTTGAATAGCTTTAAGTGCATTTGCATGGGTCTGCATGAAGCTAAGTGTTGCTAAGCTATGGGTAAACATACAGGAGCTTACACAGTGTAGGCTTCGCTTACCAGTGTGCAAGTCAGCTTAGCAGTTATATTGCAGCAATGTTGACACCTGCTAAGCATGGCTTAGCCCTGGTAACCAGTTCACACCACCCAGTCTGATAACATAGCAGGGTAATGACATCTGTAATAAGTGTATGTAATGCCATGTATAATACCTGCGTCTATGTGCTGTCATTACAGTAGCAATGGGTGTGAGTGTCATGTCTGGGTCACACAAGTATATGAGGCCTGTACAGCTCTGTTATCCATCTGAATGTGTTACATACAGGGGTAGTAGCCTAGGGTATGTGGTGTCACACTGGCATGTAGTGTATCATGATGGTACTACTGCTGACAGTGCTTACCCAGGCAAGTGTAGAGTACTAAATGTAGCACTGACAACAGGCACACCTGCAGGCATAGCTGGACTCTGATGCCTCCCTGTTGTATCCCTGCTGTGTGAGCTGTGTTACAGTATATAGCCCCTACTGGATAGTGATCCGACATGTGGAATGTAACTGTAGACTACTGTCTGTACAGCACATGTTAGTGAGGGCTTCTGAAATGTAGTTATGGCATACATATTGTTGTCAAATGTCTATCTGCCAACACATTCATCCTATTGCATAGCTACTTGCCAAGCTGATGACTGTCAGTCCCTGTACAGATGTACAGCTGCCAGGTATCCAGCTGGTATATATACAGGCAACCTAAGCTTGACTGACACTGACATCTGCCCAGCTGTGTAAGAACTGGCAGATATAGGAGATAACACCCTGTAAGCACCACATGTCAGGAGTACCTCAACTACACTATCACAGTCAACAGAACATGCCTGGGTACAGGTCTCCATCATAGACACTAACTATGTGTTGTAATGCATGTTGCATACATGTCAACTTGATCACCTCACTGGCTATGTGCAGGAAGCACCTGGAGGATTGGCTGATGCATGTCACTTTCACCTTGAAAGTCATCACAGTAGTGTCTTGTCAATAGCTTACCAAGTAAAGAGCTTTTGTAAAATGTGCTACTCACTGATAAGGCAGTGGTGAGCAGAAAAATCAAACCAAGTAAAAATCACACCGCTACTCCACAGCTGTTTCAAATTTGAAATATTTATTAAAATATTTAAAATGTTTTAAGAACGCTTCAGACGCTTGGTTAACCACCAAGCAAAATAAATCTTCTCAGTAAAAAAGGTGCAGCAATCAAATACTGATGTTCTTATTATACCTGATTGACGATGTACAAAAATCACTCATAAAGTAACCACTTTAGAATTTCACAAGTTAAGAGATTTTGTCAGTATTACAACATATGAGAGTATTCTTTGGCTTGAAGCTCTTAGCAGCACAAACAATTCCCAAGCCAGAACGCCAAGAAAATACTCGGTTTTCACCAAGCAAGGCAGTTCTTCTTAGTGAAAAAACAGTACTGCACTCAAGTTGTAACAAACTCAAAAGTACTCGTTTATAATAGTATAAATCTTAGAAAACTTTGAGCTGCTGATAAAAGCATATAACCCATTGGGTGAAATGAGCTTGCAATTACTATCAATGTTTCAATCTCGCTCAAAGAATAAACGTTGTAACTTTGAAACCTTCAATTCGCAAGTTTGAGGGTTCTGCCAATAACAGAGCATTTAAGAAAATTCTTACTTTTCAAACTCTCGGCAGCACCAACAACTCCCAAGCCAAATGCCAAGCGTTAGGTGTAAATAAAGCAACAGAATCCTCCAAACACGATGCTTAGAGCCTTGAGCTCAACTGCACGAGCAATGCTTTTCAAACTCTCGGTAGCACAAATAACTCCCAAGCCAAACGCCAAGCGTTAGATGCAAATAAAGCAACAGATTCCTCCAAACAGAAAGCTTGGAGCCTTGAGCTCAACTGCACAAGCAATGCCTGGACAAAAGTAACAATTAGTATTCCTTCTAGTATAACATCACTTCCAAGTACAAAATGAATGAAATGTCCCATATAAACATATAAGCGCTTTCGGATTTTCCTTCATCAGATCATAATGAACTGGGACACCATTACGTATATTTATTCTGAAATCTCCGCCAATAAAATTCAAAATAATAGACAACACCTTCTTAGTAGTTGGAGCCATCCATTTATTGTTGTTATTTAATGACACTCCTACCTTTCATCCAATGGTAGGTCTCCTTGCTTTCAGCATGGGTTTAAGCGGAATTATGGCATTGAGGCCAGGAGCTCTGTCTGCTCGTAAATTAACTATCCATTTTAACCAAGAAATCATCCTTAATTACCATTAAGGTAATTAATCAACCATCCTTAATTACCATGCCCCCATAAGATTCTCCAGAACCAAAGCACAACCCTCCCCATGGCTACAGAAAACCACTAAGTCAGAAATGAAAAACAGGGATAAAGCCTGGGAGCACTGGCGCAAAACCAAAACCCCCTCAGCTAGACAGAAATTCCTAGAACTATGCAATAGAGTCAAAAAGCTAATAAAACAGGACAAATCCCAATACTACCAGTCTTCCCTAGTCTCCTCACAACACAGCCCCAAACAATTCTGGTCCTCCATAAACTCCATCCTCCACCCAGGTAAAGTCAGTACCCCTCCTCCTAACATCCCTCACTCCTCAGAAAATATTGCTACCTCATTCAACACACACTTCACCCAAACCATACTATCACTAGCTAAACAACACAACCCCCCTCGCCTCCAACCCACACCATCAACTAGTAATCTCCCCACTGCCTTCTCTTTTTCTCCTGTACCTACCTCCAACATAAAAAAAACTCTTAACTAAACTTAAACCCACCAAATTAGCAGCAGACAGCCTCCCAAGTGAATACCTACAAATTGCAGCTGATGCTCTGGCCTACCCAGTATCCATCTTGATTAACCGATCTCTGTCAGAAAGTTACGTTCCCACACTGTGGAAAGTATCACATATAATTCCCCTTCACAAAGGCGGACCCTCCACAGAACTAACCAATTACCACCCCATAGCTATTCTGTCTCCACTCTCCAAAATACTAGAGAGATGCATACACTCTCAGGTCTCAGACTACCTCCTTACTAACAACCTCCTTTCCAATACTCAGCATGGTTTCCGACCAAACCATAGCACCACCACTGCCTTACTCTCCTTTACTAACACTATCCTTCAGCATAAAAACAATGGCTATCTCTCCTCTGCTACTTTCCTAGACCTATATAAAGCATTTGACATGGTCCCACACAAACAACTTATCTCTGTCCTCAATAACCTATCCTTCTCACAATCGGTCACCAACTGGTTTCAGAGTTACCTGTCTGACCGCCAACAATCCGTTGTATGGCAGAATGACATATCTCGCCAACTACCTGTCTCCATAGGGGTTCCCCAATGATCCATCCTTGGACCCCTACTCTTCTCTGTTTACACCAATAATCTAGCCTCTGCCACCAAACATGGCACACTCATACAATACGCAGATGACTCAACCATCATCTGCTCAGCCCAGTCCCTACCAAAACTGCAAAAAGTCACACAGGAAGCCTTTTCCTCTGTTGAAACATGGTTATCCGATGCCCGATTAATACTCAACCCAAACAAAACTAAACTACTCATCTTCTAACCCACCAAACATACTCTAAACAACTCTCACTTTAACATCACGACAAAAGACAACACCACTATATACCCAACTGAACACACCAAATTGCTAGGAGTGGAAATAGACAATTAACTAAAATTTGACATTTACATATCCATGACTATAAAAAAAGTCCACAAAAAACTAGGAGCGTTATACAGAAATAAGTAATTTCTCACCAAAGCAGCAAAGATTTCAATAGCAAATTCCCACCTTATCTCCACCCTACTTTATGCCTCTCCAATATATACCAACCTAAGGCAATGTGATCTAAACAAGCTAGTGACATGCTACAACAAAATCGCCAAATTCGCCACAGGGGCATCCTACCGTAGTCACCACTGTCTCTCACTTGCTGAACTGGGCTGGCTTGAACTCCCTCACCTCCTTCAGTGGTATCAACTCTCACTCTCCCACAAACTAGTAAACCATCCAATAAATGTCCCATCCCTCCAGAATCTACTCCGACCCTATCGCACCACCAGACCACTAAGATCCAGCAGCAAAAATCACTTGCAGATCACTAAAGCCAATAACTCTGCTGGTGAAGCACTATTCTCTTGCACCATAGCCAAATTATGGAACTCACTCCCACTCACAATTACCTCCATACCATCATGCACCCACTTCAAAACTTTACTAAAAGAGCAACTAAAAACATGCTGGCTGTGCCCTTGCAACTCCCACTCTAATATCATCCACCCCATCCAACCACTACCTTTCTTTTCACTCCACTAACTACCTTGATTATAGCAAGTTCAGATGCTCATAAGCCAGTACTTATTATACAGCACAAACTTCTTCTTCTTGTAACATTTGCTAATGTCTGGTATGCACTTCACAGATAAAGATTCTAGTTGTCTACTGATGTACTATGTTCTTCATCTGTAAATATGTTGTAAGTAATTGCTATGTAAATTGTTATTCACTATGTAATACAATGTATATACTGTCTGTTTATTTTAACTGTGGCGCTTTTCTCCCCAGGCCTCCGCTGAAAATGGACCTACGTCCAGTCGGACACTCCCGGTCAACAAATTTAAATAAATAAATAAATAAAATAAATAAATTTTGTTTCACAGATCTCTGTTTTATTAACAAAACAACCTCTTCTGATATCTTCAGGTATTCTTTCAATAGATTTAAAAACAAAGCTATGATTAGGAAATTTCAATACATGTACTGCCAACGCATTATGGATATCTCCTTTTCTAATGTCTCCTATATGTCACAAAATTATTTTCCTAAAGTTCTGATTCATCTTTCCAACATAATAAGAAGGGCAGTCTTTACATGTGGCTAAGTAAATAACATTTTTACTGATACATGTAGCCTTGCAATTAAAAATAAAGTCTCTGACAATAGCTTGCCTGCTGCCATGTGGTTGGTGGCAGGATACCACTGTACACACATCCACTACACAACCCATCTCTCCTTGGACAATAGCTAGGTACACAGCTATGATCACCTGTAGCGATGCATCCCAGTACTGACACATGTGTACATGTGCATTACTGAGTATAGAAGAGTGTATGGGTTAGCACAGCTGTACTTGGGAATTCCATGCGGGCCTTCAGTACCACAGTAACACCCATTGCCATAGTCAGTCATGGCTGCTGCTGTATGGACATTACATGTACCCTGTTATGCTCCTCTCCATACTGGCTACATGAGCCTTGCAGTACCAGCACAACAGTGTTGTACAAATGGGTTGATAGGCATGGGATACCCATCAAGTTCTGGCAAGTGTGTGTATGTCTGTATATCTGTAGGGTACAGCATTCCGAAGCCACATACTCTTATTACAATACCAATTGCCACACAGTAGTACAGATAGTGTTGTTGCTGCCCATAGGTAAGACATGACAATGCAACACCCTACTATGCCTGTGGCATGTGCATAAGATGCATATCCCTGTAGTATCACTGTTGGGATATACACTGGATTGTATCAAAATCATGGGCAATGTGTAATGGTGGGTATGTCAGAGTGTCATCATGGGTTTCAGGGAGTGCAATATCCACTGGGGGATGTGGGTGCTGTGTACACTGTCATTACACCAAGGTAGACCCGGTATATGTCCCATGTACTATGTTATGGTTACCACTGCCACCATCAACCATACAGGTAACTGATAGCACAATCCAGGCCAGTTATGCATGTTCTGTGTACAGCCTATCTGTAACATATTGGACACATGGTCAAGTTAGTTAGCAGCAATAGGCCCAAATCTCTCAGATGTGTGTCTGCCTATGTGTCTGTTAATGTGTATATGAAGGTATGTCACACTATGTATTGTCCATATACACCCATTACATCCCCCATTAGCATACTGTACATGTTTGGGGTTGTTCTGCATGTAACATGTAACCTGGAACACACCTCACCCTAAATGCTGTGTGGTGTGTGCAATGAAAGCCACACACTTCAGTATCACTACATACCTAGGTAGGGGTCTAGTCCCAGTGTTGCCAAGTAAGAGTGTGCGTGTATGTGGATGGGTCTACATCAGGTTGCAGATTATACATGTCCCAGCAGGTCACCTGTCCATGTGGCACAGGCAATAACTGTTATACAAACCTGTGACGTGTTCAACTGTACCCCAGATATGTCACAGCCATGGTGTCACCACAGTGCCATACTCCATTGTGAAATATGACTGCAGACCATCCTCATGCTGACACATGTACACCTACAACACAAATGGATAACATTATAGAGACCACAATCAACCAGTGTTACTAACAGCTATAATGCATCATTGCTGGAGGGCTACACTACCTGACTTATATGCATTACACTTTACTCCTGACAACATGTTACACTGCAGTACTTTGGTACACTGTAGTACCATCACCGTGTGCATCAGAACCATATTAGCCTGTCTCTGCAATGATGGTATGGATGACAGGGATGTGGCACAGGTATCCTCATATGCACAGGGTGTGTTGTTGGTTTGCCAGAGACCGAGGGTGGGCCATACATTTGACACCATTTGTGTGGGTGACGGGTGTAATGAGGTGAACTGGGAGTGGTGATATGGTGTGTGTAGGTATGGGGTTGCCCTAGGTGTGTTTGTATAGTGTGTGGGTATGCATGCACACAGTTCTGCCATGTGGCTGCCCTACACATGTGTTTATGGACAGCTGCAGACCATACCTGGCAGGATGTGCACTTCACTGCCTCCGGACACAGACATGTGGACTGTGCCTACCAGGGGTTCCATCTGTATGTCAAGGTACAGGCCTCGATGTGCTACTCTCACCTGATGATGACAAATGCCTGCTGGAAGCAGCTCCCTTCTGGGACTGGCCAGGACCACGTGCTTGTGACCTGCTGTGGTATGATGTGGACAGCATCCCCCCCACAGTTCTGGGTCTGCTACTTCTGCAACAGGAGCCCCTTGGTGTCCTAGCATGTGCACACTGACTGTCAGCTGTTGGCATTGCTGGCCTACATCCACTCAGCTGTCACCTCACTCACATCACACATTCAAGCACAGACAAACCACGGTCGATGAGGGACATCATCTCACCAAACCATCTATCCATGAGCTCAGTACATACACGGATGGCACCAGAGAGTTCACAGAAGTTGTCACTTGCAGATGTGAGAGCATCCCTCTGCAGCCTCAGGACCTGTCTGGTGTAATGTTCCATACATGCCTGTCCTGCCATGACAGCCTGAAACATGCACCTGCTGGTACCAGCTATGTTGTGAATGCCAGGGGCATGATGACCAGGGGCCAAACCATGAGCACCCTGGGACATCTGCCTATGTGGTGCCTTGATGGACATCTGCCTATGGCTGCTGTGACCAGACACAGTAGGCATGCTTACCACACTTTGCTGTGCACTGCCAGCAAACTCCAGCTGTCCCTCTGCTTTGGCCACTGGTGATGGGGTATGTATAGGCACTGAAACTGTGTGGGGTTGGGGTGGCTAAAAGAGAGATGTCAAATGATGGTGCTGTTTCAGCCCCTGACAGCCCCACCTGTGCCACAACAGTACTATCATCATCTTCGGTGTCTGTATGGACACCAACATCAGATTGCATAAAGGAGGGACCCTGACCCAGCTCACCACCTGTGGTGGAAAACAATAAACGCACTTTAAGACCTGTACAGCATTGCATAACAGTACACACACATACACACACACACACACACACACACACACACACACACACACACACACACACACACACCACCACCACCACCACCTTAATACCTACCTGTCTGTGACTTTACAGACAGTCCCACGTATATTCCCATGCGTTTCCCATCCTGCATAACACTTGGTAACATACACTCATTGATTCCACTCATTAACTTATCAGTCCTCTAAATGGCTAGACAAGTGATCACAGCACAAGACCTGTTACTCCATTACCTGCCTGACCTGCATGGAGTGGTTTTACATGGCCTCACTGCTGTCATTCAGTGTTCACACTGTGTATGTCTGGACATCATGAGCATGGCCCTTATATGTGGGAGCTACTATGTTCACTCCATAATATCATGCACTGGAGTGTCATGTGTATGTATTGCTCAGTACATGCTGGATATGCTGCTCAATCAGCCTGTCATGTGACAACTGTAATATATGCATACACTCCCTGGTGTTGACTAGTAATTCCCCAATGCATCTATAGTGCTGCATACGTGGGTTGTCAGTCCCCTCTCTGCTGAATGCGATATTTAGGGTATACCTGGTGTCTACCTTCCCTCTCAATGCCTATTCCATGCTACAGACCTTATTATACTATCAGCTGTCCTGTGATTGCACACATGGCAAGTATTCCTGGTGTGTCATGTGGCAGTCCATGTCCATGTACAGCACGATCCCAAAGGGAGGTTCTGCTGTATGAACAACCCCGCAATCATGCATGTGCATACATGGACACCCACACAAGCACACACATGCACACACGCATCCTACATGTATCAACCTCCCTCCACTTCACCAGAGTGACCCTACAGACAAACTAACCACCCACCAGGATGCACACACACATACAGGTGAGGTTGCACAATGATAGTACACACAATCCTCCTATTAACCATCTGTCAACATGCATAACATATGGTACACAACAGCATCAGTGCAGCTATAGTCAATCCATGCTAGCAACAGTATACATGTGTGTGATGCATGTGCTGTGTTACTAGGTGATGCCCCTTCTCCTGGATACCCCTGCACACATGTACACAGTATTGCTGTGCACCTGTTCTGCACCCTGCCATGTACTGTGCACCACACCTCACAGGTGTACAACCCATTGCTGAATGTGTAGTAATGTGTCAGTTATGTCAGCTTTACTGCTCACAGCCCCTATGTTTTTCAGCAACACATACCTGGGATGATATGTGGACAGATGTCATCTGTGAATGCCTGATGTCTGATTTACTGTTTGGTCATAAATGGTCCACTGATGGCTGTCAACATCAGTGGACCATTTATGACCAATCCAATACTATTACACTGACAACCGTCAGAGCATACCATGGCTATGGAGAGTGTACACACCCTTATTGATATGCCATGGGACCACATCAGCACATATATTAACAGTGCATAAGCCCGATATGTGACATATGCCCTGTACTTTCACATGCAGTGTCTACAGAATTTGTTAGGTGTGCGGATGCTGACCACAATGCATACACCTGTGTGCACACCCTTATCATGATGGTTTGTTGCACCTATTGTTATGTGTACTACAGCAGTCACTACTCCTGGCAAGGGTATACTAGCCCGGACCATCTGCATTTGCCAGTGTATGTTCAGTCTGCCCTACACATGTCCCCCTAATCTGCATTATTGCAAGGTCTACTCATGTGCACATCCCTTGGTGTTCAGACACTGCTGTCACTATTGCTGTGGGGGTAGGGTTATGTCTGCCACAGTTCCTGAACCTGACTATGTGCAGATACAGACATTCTTAGCATCCTTAGGATCCCTGATGCAGTGCACTGGTGTGTCATGCTTACACCCCCCCATCTTCAGCCTTTTTGCAGATGCCTGACAAGTAAGGCCTACACATGTGTGTCAGTTTGCAGTCTCCCATACACTGAACACTACATGTTACAGCCTAGTCCCAGCTGATAATGTGGACCACAGTAATACATTATACCATAGTGTAACTCTGCAACAGTTGCCATTGTCCTACAGGTATATTCACTGGGTTTGCACTGTATACGGGTGATGTTTCAAACATGTCCCTACTATAGGCCATGTCTCCCACCATTATGTTACTTCCTGTGGACACATTCCTCAATGACAGGATGTTAGTTATCTTGCAGGTGTTTGACATACCCTTCCAATATCCCATCATGGTTACCACTGTGATTCCGTGCATTTAACAGCAGCAATACATGCACATGTGCAGCATGCATTCTGGGTAGGTGTGTTAGATGTGTGCATGGAATATACCATAGCCATTACATGCCTAGTGTATTGGCAAGCATCAACATAAACCATACTCACCAGCTACAGGCTGCTGCCCTGGTGGCATACTGGAGGGACCTACATAAGAAGGTGAGAGATGCAAAGTCAGTGGCCACACCTATGGCATTGCTACAGGGTGGGTGCAGCATTACAATACATCAACAGTACATGTTCATAATGCTACCACATATGCACATCTGTTTATCACTACTGTGCAACAACAAACTATATCTATGACATGTCAGATATGCATGATCTACCTGTACAGATGCAGATGTACATGAGGCAGTGGTCTAGTGATGTGCCCTGTGGCCTCACCTGCACACTCCTCAGCTGGTGTGTGGGTAGCACCCACCTCCACAATGGTGTCCAGCAGTTGTTGGCTATGCGGACAGGCAGATGCCATGAGGCTAGCTAGGAGCTCCTCAGCATGGGCCTCCCCCCTGTTGCGATGTGATCCCCATGGACTGCAGCAGCATGCTGACGGGCATTGCGAAACAGGTCAGAACAATGATGCTAGACCTGCTCATAACTGCAGCTGTGCAGTCCGACATCATTGACCCTGTGGACTAGGTCATTCCACAGGGCGGTCCGCTCCTGCTGATCATGGGTGGCCTGGCCAAACAAGACAGGGTAGTGCAGGATTACGTGGTTTACCACAATGTCATTTTCAGCTGCAGAGTAAGCCAGAAACCTTCCATGTGACATCTTGCCTGAAAGACATAAAGATGGACACAGGTGTGAGCAAGTCATGTAGCAAGGTTACCACAGTTTTTAATACACATCACTGACACCCCCCACTATATCAGTGACAACAAACTGTACACATAACTCAATAGGTATGTCTACAGCTTACATACCAGTGGGGCAGATATTGTATTGTACCACACTTTGTGCAATGTGTTTGTAGCCATGTTCCCTGTGTGGACACTATCATTGCTTGCCTGTTACAGACTATTCACCTGCATGTCATTGTCAGGGCCACTATGGTTCCATATATGCCCGTGGTATGCTAGCTATGTGGTTGCTGCTCATCTGACATTCTGTGTTATTGGGGATATCTATGCATGCCTTTGGACATGTTCCAGGATTGTGTAGACTATTACTACCCACATATGTTCTATAGCAGTGACACAATAGCATGTTTATGGACTATTGGCCAGGAGAACCACTTCTCCAAACTCATCTGCCCATGTTCATAGGTTCATAGGTTCATAGGTTCATATTAGGCTATCTGCCCTAGGGCATTTATAAGACTAGCCAGAGTGTGTGTGGCTTTCGCCACCCCTTGGAATGAGAATACTATGCCCATTTAGGGTTTAGTTTACTGTGCCTCTGTCTAGTAGTGACACAGAGATGACCCCCAGGGTAAACCTACGATCTCCCATCCACTCATCAAGATTTCTCTTGAGGAGAGTCAGTGAGGGGCTCTGCCTAACATGGACTAGGATTCTGTTCCAGAGTGTAGGGAGTCTCTGGGTTATGAATCTGTCCCTCCAGCACGTCCTATTTATTTCTGTGTTGAGGTTCAAATCTCTCGCTCTCGTGGCTCTGGTGGATTTGGATTTTCTGAGGTGGAGCATGTCCATTAATTCCGGATTGGACATGGCCTTGTACGTCAGGCATAGATCGCCTCTGAATAGGTGGTATGTGACTGAATAGAGCTTGAGTTTCTTCAGCCAGGCAGCATATGACATATGTTTGAGACCCTTGATCCTCTTGGTGAGGTACTTTTGGGGTCTTTCTAACTGCTGCAGGTGTCGGGTAAGTTACATCCCAAATGGGGCATTGTACTCAATTATGGGCCTGATAAGGGAAGAGTATAGGGGCACAATGACCTCTCTTGATCTAGATGTGAATCCTTTCATGATACGGTGGGTAATATAGAAGGTCTTCCTAACCACCTTGGCAATGTGAGTGTCAAATGAGAGGATACTGTCAACTTTGGTCCCTAGGTCCCTGATTACTTCTTCCATACTTAATGGATTACCACCTATGTGGTAAATTGTGGGTACTTTGTTTTTCCCAAAGGGTATGACTATACATTTTTTGGTGTTCAGTTTAAGGCCATGGCTCTGGCACCAGTTATCCATTTCTATGATGCCTTTCTGAAGGATGCTTGTGTCCGCTGGAGTATCAATTATGGTGCCCAGTTTGCAGTCATCTGCAAACTTTGTCAACCACAATCCTCCTATGTTTGCTTGCACCTCGGAAAAATAAATGCCGAACAAGAGGGGTCCCAGGACCGAGCCCTGTGGGACACCGCTTGTGACTGGCTTAGAGTCTGACATGGCTCCAGCAATTCTGACCTTGTGGGTTCTGTCCTTGAGCCAGTTTGCAACCCATCTTATGACATATGGGTTTACATTTAAGCTGGTGAGCTTGTCTATGATGCCCGAGTGGGGTATTGTGTCGAAGGCTTTTGCAAGATCAGGGTAGGCTGTGTGAACTGCCTTACCCTCATCAATGGCCTTAGTGACTGTTTCAAAAAAGTTGACCAGGTTCAAAAGGCAGGATCTGCCCTTGACAAAGCCGAATTGAGTAGGATCCAGTGTCTGTAGGTTCCCAATGTCTTTGTTTATGAGTTCCATAATGATCCTCTCCATAGCTTTGCAGACCAGGCTCATCAAGCTTATGGGGCGGTAATTTCCAGGGTCTGTAGAAGCACCTCCTTTGTGGAGTGGGACCACTGTTGCTGTGCGCCATTCTTTGGGTACGTATCCTGTAGTAAGGCTAAGATTAAACAGCAGCCTTATGTGCGGGTTTAGTTCCTCTTGGAGTTCATGTAGCACGCAACCCGGGACACCGTCTGGTCCCATTGATGCTGTGTTTTTAGCTTTGGCGAGGGCAGCTCTCACCTCGGCATCTGAGATGTCAGGGAGGCTACACTCTGCTGGGATAGATATTTCTCTTTTTGGGGGGGGGGGAGAAATTTGCACTGAACCTGTCTGCCAGTATGTTGGCAATGTCTGTGGGTTCAGTGTATTCTTTGTCATTTTGGACTAACTCTGAGCATATCTGGGAGTTTCCACCCAGGTTTCTAACATAACTAAAGAAGGCCTTGTGATTGTCTTTAGTGTCTTTTGCGATTTTTCTCTCAAAGTTGGCCTTGGATGATTTTATGAGTGATCGTAGTTTTTTGCTAGTACTGATCAGAGATGCCTTCCCTTTTGGGGATTTTGCTCTGTCATGTAGTAGCTTCCTCCTCCTCCTGTTGCAAAGCTTGTTAATGGCTGGGGTCCACCAGACAGGACACCTGCCTTTGGGGGAATGGGTCTTGGTTTTATTTGGGATTGCATGATCCATGCATTCTTGAAGGTGTCCGTAGAAAGCGTTTATAAAGGATTCAGCGGTGTGGGCTGTGGTTTCCACTGGTCCAGGGGCCTTGAAGGATACCACTTCAATCTTAAGAAGTGTGAAGTCAGCTTTTGAGAAATTCTTCACTGTGGTCTTTTGTGCTGGGGGTGGGGGAGGGATGTGGATTTCCAGTGAGATTAATTTATGGTCTGATCTCATCAATGAGGGGTATACTTCCGGTGTGGAGCATTGTGTCCCCATGTTTGTGATGATCAGGTCTAGTATATTATCTCCTCTTGTGGGAGTGGTGACTAGTTGTTCCATCACATTTGAGTTTATGAATTCTAGGAACCTTTGGGCTAGGGTGTTGGGGCTTGAGTAATGCTCCCAGTCTATGTTTGGGTAGTTGAAGTCTCCCAATATGATGGTATTTGGAGAGACATTCATACTCTCCAGTGTCTTCAGGAAGGCTGATTGGGCTTCCTGAGTTTGAGAGGGTGGTCTGTAGCATGCTACAAACTGTAGGGCAGTTTTGCCTACGGTTAGTTGCACATGGATGGTCTCCGATGCTTCGTGCATTGCCACTAACCTGGAGGTGTGGGTATCTTTGATGAATATGGATACTCCCCCTCCTTTTGTGGTTCGGTCCAAGTTTTGGGGCCGAAAAGCATGATATGAGGTGTAACCTGGTAGTGCTGGGGTGCTCTCAGGAGCCTTGAACCAGGTTTCAGTCACTGCACAGACATCGATGTTCTTCATACTGAGGAGGGCTTCGAGAGCGTGCATCTTGAGGTTTAGACTTCTGGCATTGAACAGCATTACCCTTAGTTTTTTTCCACTTGTGTTTTTTAGGGAGGTGGGTTTGTCTTTTGAGCCTTGCCTAAAAAAGGCACTATGGGGGTGGCAAGAGCCTTGGCCAATATCCGGAAGCCCAGGGGTGACAGGTGCAAGCCGTCCCTTGCAAAGCAGTGTGGCTTGTTAAGCATGTCATCCCAAGCAGACAGACATTGGATCCCCTTAGAATGACACCAGTAATTGAGCCAATTGTTAAAGCTGATCATTTTGTCTTTGTACTGTGGCATCATTCTTGGTGAGGGTAAGATGCTGCTCAGGGTCAGGTTCATACCGGCCTGGGCTTCATAATCAGAGAGCTCCTCTATGTCTCTTTTCATGTAGTCCAGGGAGGTATGTCTCAGGTCATTCACACCGGCATGGACAATGACTGAGTCATATTTGTACTTGCTTTGGAGTGACCTGAGTGCTTCAGTTATGTGGCGGATTCTAGCGCCCAACAGGCAGCTTACTGTAACCTTTTCCTTGTTCAGTCTGGTGAGCGGAACGTCAGTGTGTCTGACTATGGAGTCACCTATTACAAGTGTATCAGGCATGTTGTTTGGCCTTAAGGGCTGTGAATGTTTGGCACACTGACTTTGTGAAGTATGTGTTGCATGTGCTATGTTTTGAGGTAGTGGTACTTGGATATCTGCTTTGGAGGCCTCTGTTGTTTTGGTAGATTTTTAATTAGAGCCTCTGAGTATGTTTTTGTGCGTTTATGTGTTTGGTTTGCAGTTGTGATAGGTCTATGTGAGACTGGGTTTGTGGTGTGTGTGGTTACCTTCTCCTCCTGACTGGTTTTGCCAGTACTGAGTTGAGAGAGCTCAGCCTCCAGTTTGGCTATATAGTTGCATCTCTCACATATATTTATATTTGTTGGGAGGAGGAGAGGGTTGTCTTTGTACATGAGGCAGTTGTAACATTGCCTCAAGATTCCCAGATTCACCAGCTGAACTGGAGAGGACGCCAGTAATTGACCCTTCAACATGCTAGAATAGTGTAAGGGATTTCTGTGTAACTGAGTCAGAAAGGACCTATAGGGAAATGGGTACTCAAGGGGATTGTAGGTGGATGTAGAGCTTTAATTTTGTTTAAGAGTGCTTTACCTGTGTAAAAATGCTTTAGGAGCAAGTGCTGGGCTTTTCAGATAGAGAATAGACTGTTTAGATTGAAAGTAGAGCAGTTATAAGGGAAAAACTGAAGAGCAGACTTAGCGGAGCCAGAAATAGTTTAACCTTGATTAACCGGCGCTGCCCGATGCTGCGCTATGTGCAACTTTGCGCAAAATCACGCTAAAGTGGGCTTTATAGCAGGGGGTTAGAAAGAGCTAGGAAATGGCCCAAAATGGCCAATAAACTACAAGTTTCTGGGCTGGAACCTCCCCTTTAGGGACAAATAGGCTGCTCAGTGCTCCCTACTCCCACTGGTGAACAAAGAAGCTTCCTCCTATCCAAATAAGGATATGGACAACACAGGAACTATGACACAGCCCAGAGATCAGCAAAATCTGAAGACTGGACTATTCTAGTTCAGTAAAGGTGGGAAAACAAGGATATTTTTTTTGTTTTTTTTAAAAACAGACAAAAAAAGGTACAGTAACAAACAGTAAATGCTTTAAATCGGCTAGCGCACTTGAGTGTGTAGCCTACCAGTTAAATTAAGCAAAAACAAACTTTTTAAAGTGCAAAACAGTTCAGAAGCAAACAGAAATACAGTAAATCAACTTGCAGAGCTAGTTAAGTAATAAAAATATGCTTTTAGGTGAAATACAGTCAAAATACAGCAGTCGAAAAATAGAAAGCCAGAAAAATACTTATAAATCAAAGGAAAGTCACTCTTCCATTCTCTGCTGCTTGTAGAACTCTGCAGGACACCATGAGGAGCTGTGCTGAGTCGTATACAAGCTCAGAAGCGCACTAAAGCAGGCTTAATAGCAGGGGGACAGAAAGAGCTAGGAAATGGCCCAAAATGGCCAAAAACTACAAGCTGCTGGGCTGAAACCACTCCTTTAGGGACAAATAGGCTGCTCACTGCTCCCCACTCCCACTGGTGAACAAAGAAGCTTCCTCCAATCCAAATAAGGATATGGACAACACAGGAACTATGACACAGCCCAGAGATCAGCAAAATCTGAAGACTGGACTATTCTAGTTCAGTAAAGGCAGGAAAACAAGGATATTTCTTTTTTTTTTTTTGCTTTTTTTTTTACAAACAGACAAAAAAAATACAGTAGCAAACAGTAAATGCTTTAAATTGGCTAGCGCACTTGAGTGTGTAGCCTACCAGTAAATTTAAGCAAAAACAAACTTTATGAAGTGCAAAACAGTTCATTATGAAACAGAAATACAGTAAATTAACTTGCAGAGCTAGTTAAGTAATAAAAATATGCTTTTAGGTGAAATACAGTCGAAATACAGCGGTCGAAAAATAGAAAGCCAGAAAAATACTTATAAATCAAAGGAAAGTCACTCTTCCACTCTCTGCTGCTTGTAGAACTCTGCAGGACACCACGAGGAGCTGTGCTGAGTCGTATACAAGCGCAAAAGCGCGCTAAAGCGGGCTTTATAGCAGGGGGTTAGAAAGAGCTAGGAAATGGCCCAAAATGGCCAATAAACTACAAGATTCTGGGCTGGAACCACTCCTTTAGGGACAAATAGGCTGCTCAGTGCTCCCCACTCCCACTGGTGAACAAAGAAGCTTCCTTCTATCCAAATAAGGATATGGACAACACAGGAACTATGACACAGCCCAGAGATCAGCAAAATCTGAAGACTGGACTATTCTAGTTCAGTAAAGGCGGGAAAACAAGGATTTTGTTTTGGTTTATGCTTTTTTTTTACAAACAGACAAAAAAAGGTACAGTAACAAACAGTAAATGCTTTAAATCGGCTAGCGCACTTGAGTGTGTAGCCTACCAGTTAAATTAAGCAAAAACAAACTTTTTAAAGTGCAAAACAGTTCAGAAGCAAACAGAAATACAGTAAATCAACTTGCAGAGCTAGTTAAGTAATAAAAATATGCTTTTAGGTGAAATACAGTCGAAATAAGGCAGTCGAAAAATAGAAAGCCAGAAAAATACTTATAAATCAAAGGAAAGTCACTCTTCCACTCTCTGCTGCTTGTAGAACTCTGCAGGACACCACGAGGAGCTGTGCTGAGTCATATACAAGCGCAAAAGTGTGCTAAAGCAGGCTTTATAGCAGGGGCTTAGAAAGAGCTAAGAAATGGCCCAAAATGGCCAATAAACTACAAGTTTCTGGGCTGGAACCACTCCTTTAGGGACAAATAGGCTGCTCAGTGCTGCCCACTCCCACTGGTGAACAAAGAAGCTTCCTCCTATCCAAATAAGGATATGGACAACACAGGAACTATGACACAGCCCAGAGATCAGCAAAATCTGAAGACTGGACTATTCTAGTTCAGTGAAGGTGGGAAAACAAGGATATTTTTTTGTTTTTTTTGCTTTTTGTTTTACAAACAGACAAAAAAAGGTACAGTAACAAACAGTAAATGCTTTAAATCAGCTAGCGCACTTGAGTGTGTAGCCTACCAGTTAAATTAAGCAAAAACAAACTTTTTAAAGTGCAAAACAGTTCAGAAGCAAACAGAAATACAGTAAATCAACTTGCAGAGCTAGTTAAGTAATAAAAATATGCTTTTAGGCGAAATACAGTCGAAATACAGCAGTTGAAAAATAGAAAGCCAGAAAAATACTTATAAATCAAAGGAAAGTCACTCTTCCACTCTCTGCTGCTTGTAGAACTCTGCAGGATACCACAAGGAGCTGTGCTGGGTCATATACAAGCGCAAAAGCTCACTAAAGCGGGCTTTATAGCAGGGGGTTAGAAAGAGCTAGGAAATGACCCAAAACGGCCAATAAACTACGAGTTTCTGGGCTGGAACCACTCCTTTAGGGACAAATAGGCTGCTCAGTGCTCCCCACTCCCACTGGTGAACAAAGAAGCTTCCTCCTATCCAAATAAGGATATGGACAACACAGGAACTATGACACAGCCCAGAGATCAGCAAAATCTGAAGACTGGACTATTCTAGTTCAGTAAAGGCGGGAAAACAAGGATTTTTTTTGTTTTTTTTGCTTTTTTTTTTTACAAACAGACAAAAAAAGGTACAGTAACAAACAGTAAATGCTTCAAATCGGCTAGCGCACTTGAGTGTTACCAGGCCGCATCACATGTGGGAGCCACCCTGGGGCCTCCTCATGTACTGGTCCAGCAATACCTTCAGGTAGAACCAACTCATGGGATGTTGTCCCCCCCAGGGGCACACAGACATGATCTCGTCCCCTGAGGTCAGGTCCAGGGGCTGTTCCATAACGGGCTCCACAGACACATGTGGGATATGCTACATCACCTTGAGGTACCCTGTACACATTCACAGGGTCCACATGCTCATCCTGCTCAGCCTCCAGGCCAGGCACCTTCGGGAAGTGGACTGCTGTTGCGAGTAGCAGTGGGTGGGAGGCTTGTTCCCATTTGTCCATATTGGGTTCCATGGGGCTTCCAAATCACAGACCACACACACTATCCAGGGTGTTTACCCACCACATATGTCACACACCACCCCTGTAGGCTGTCTTCTATATCTGCCAACCCTGACCACCTCCACAACTATACCTGACATACTTCCCCATATTCCCATTCCATACTTCACAGACAAGGGCAATGTGGTCCCAACAAGGGGATTCACATGTGGCATACCTGTTCATGTTGCACAAACTGACAGCTGTAGATATCTGTGTGTATTGCTATGTATGCTGTTCCCGCACACATAGCATGCAGCACTGTGGTGGTAATATAGGGGACATTTATTTACACACATATATGTTTGTGTGTTTCTATATATGTAGACATGTGCATAGATATATATGATGTTGTCTATATGTGTTTATATATATGTTTACACATGGGTATCTGTATATATATATATATATATATATATATATATATATATATATATATATATATATACACACATATGCATACCTATATATGGGGTACTTTCAGACATCAGGTCCACAATCTCACAACACCTTCCTGCACAGCTGCACTGTTCTGCCTTGCTACAACACAGGCAGGTGCCACATATGGACACAGCCTTATATTAGGGGGGTATATGTAGGGCCAGATTGCAAGTAACCCTATTACACACCTATGGCATTCCTGCATGCTACAATACAGGTTAACCTGAGTATCCTGCAAGAGGTGGGCTGTGGAACTCACATGTCCATCATTATGGCATTACTTCCACCACCAGCTATTGGCCACAGTAATATACATACTTCCCATTACACAACACACACTATGATGGCTTACATCTTATCAGTCAGTGCTGCTCTGCACAGTTGACGGGTATGGCCCACTACCCACAGGGACAGACTCTATTGTCCTTAGCAGTTGTTCAGCTGAACATTATTACAACAACATCTGATGGCACATATAAATCATTCCACATCATCTATCCCATTATTATGGACCAAGTACTACAGACAGTTACATGCATGTATACTTCACATACCTGTTGTGGGAATGATGTATCTCCTGGATAGTTTGCTGGATTTTTTTTTTTTTTTTGCCTTTCAATCACTCTTTCTCTCTCTCTCTCTCAGTCTCCCTCCAGTAAATGGATTGAGCTGCTTTGAATAGATTGCAGCATGGATTTTGTAGGTGATGCACATGATCAGATGATGGCCTCTGCACCAATCAGTGTCCTTCACTTGCTACCTAAATGCAGCATGCTCTGTAGTACTTCCAATTACCACTATCTTGGCAACCAACTACTATAAATCCCTACTTCATGTGGGCATGGTTCCTTTACCTTTCCTGTATGGTGGACATCCTTCCTGTGTGTGGGCAGCAGTGCTACAGACAGCAGGTATCAATACCTCTTACAAGAGAACCTGCACACTCAGGCCAGCTACATATTTATAGGAGGTTCCAGAACTACAGACAGAGTGTGAGTAGTGTTGTATGCATTGTATAGCACCAGTGTTACAGGGTTTGTTTGTACATACTAGTTTAACTTGGAATGCAGTCTGTCTGCATAGCTCTCAACTGTGGGCCTATCCATTTAATAGCCAGAGGTGTGCCTTTTATGTTTTGTCTGTCCACCACACAGGTCTTGTGTCAGATATATCACTGGCAGTGTATGTGTTGAGTGCTATCAGTACATGACTACATCCATGTCTGTTTCTAACTTCATATTCCTGACTAAAGGTATGTTGCAGACTATCCTGTAACACCAGCAACTTGCTTAGTGTGTGGCAACAATATTTCATATGGGCCTGTTTTCCAGCCTCTGTCCTCCACCTACATACCAGGCTTTGTACATATGACATGCTGTCAGGGGTTGTTATGTAGTGGGCTGTGAGTATGTCATGCTGCCATTCCTGCCATCAGTCCACTGCTGTTGTGGCCCTCACACATATTGTGGGGTTGGGTCCATATATGTGTGGGCTTCATCTACACAATACATGTGTGCTCTTATGCACTCCAGAGGCCAGTGTATGTAACAGTGGTATATGACCCTGTATTATTCAGTCTATGGGGGGGTTGCACCATAAATAACCTAAGCTGTTACAACATGTGGGGGTATCAGGGGTAAGCTGCCTTAAGGTATCTGGATGTACATTACCATACAATTCACCCTGGTTAAATGCAGGCCTACTGCTTCCTGCCATACAGACTGTTCTGTGTGTCAGTGTGATTGTGATGGTGTCACATATGCCTTGTTATGTAACAGATACATCCCATTGTGTCAACTGAGGTATTTACCCCCTAGGGATTGTGTACAAAGTGTAGTTAGAGGCTGCTGGACTATACATCTGCATTACTTACTGCTGATTGATTGTTATCCTGTGGCCCAGTCTGTCTTTACTATTTTACTACTTGAAGGCCTCGGCCTGGACAGCAACATATGTAAATCTTTCCAGACTACTGTATTAATATAACTGTTTCACAGTTGCATTACTCTGTTTATATGTATGTCAAGGTCTAAACAGCTATATGACATGGCATATACAAATGTAATAGTACACAAATAAAGCTTTCCCATGAATGCAAACCTGTGTGTGGTGGTATATCCTTTGACCTCTCTGTGGGTATATGTTGCAGGCAACAATTGTCATTTGTATGGGTGACTCATACAGTGTCCAGCTGGTAAGGTGACAACTGTAGGAATAGTGGCTGTTCCGTATTGTGTGCACCTTCTTCATATGTATCTTCCTATACATATCTCTGTGTGTGTATGTGTAGTTACATATATATCTATATATATGTATGTATATATATATATATATATATATATATATATATATATATATATATATATATATATATGTATCAGCATATATGTGTCTTTGTATATGTAGCTTAGTAATGTTGATTGCTTCCACATTGCACATTCCCTCTGGTAGCCATACTGTACACCATGATATGTTATTGATACCAGCCTAACATCATACAGGTGGAATGGAGTACTGTTAACATCTTGTGCCCATGTGTCCTGGTTATGGGATTTGCAACAGTTCATATTGCATTGCAGGGCAGACATGTTTGGCTGTGGGTGGGGGAATATCTAAACGTACAAGACGTATGTTGTTTGGGCCACCTCACCCCCATTAACGGTGCATGTGGACATATATGTTTTGTATCTATAGATATATGTATGTATATACCTATATAGATATATATTTATGCTTATATAAATATATATATATAAATATATATATATATATATATATATATATATATATATATATATATATATATATATATATATATATATATATATATATATATATATATATATATATATATATATATATATATATATATATATATATATATATATATATATATATATATATATATATATATATATATGTGTGTGTGTGTGTATAGACAGATAGATGTAGACATAAATATCTATAGATGTATGCATATGTATGTACATATGTATATATTTATATATGTGTATATATGTATATATATATATATATATATATATATATATATATATATATATATATATATATGTTATATCTATTTAGATATAACTATATATACACACACACATACATCTACATGTTTAAATACATTTCCTGTACCGTTAAATGACTGGGCTGGATTATATGTTTGTAAAAACATCTGCATTATATATATCTGACATGGCTTAGTGGTAAATTACTTTGGCTATGGTATGCAGGGTCCTGGGTTCGAGCCTTGCAAAGGCTGTTTATATTGTGGTTGGGCAGAACAAGGGACATTGGATACAGAGTGTTTGAGGCAGTTGTAAGCGGGTTTGCATGGGTTTGCGTGGAGGTAAGCACTGCTAACTTCCAGTTACTGTTTCTTATACTCAGCTTCTAAATTGCTTAACCTGTGTAGGCATTGCTTACCCCTGTACAAACAAGCTTAAACCCACTTACTGCTGCTTAAATATGCTTACTCCCGCTTACCCCCACGCTAATTTCTTTAAAAGAAAAGATAAAAGGGTTGATAGGAAAGTGGTGTAAAAGGGGCACAAAGAAAGAAAGACAGTAGGGAAAATAGCTAAGGATGTGCAGCAGGGTGTAGGGAAGGTCCATAGCTGCCCATTTCTTCTACAGCAACAGCTGTGCATATACAATGAATTTGGAGGTAGATTTGGACACTCAAACCCCTGAGAGAGGGGTGAGGACAACAATAATATGTTGTGATGCCAATTAGACCAGATTACTTGTGTCCAGTGGACACGTGTGCAAAATGGACAGCTATGTATGGGGCGATATTTTTTTTTGAGAACAGATTGCACTTTTTTTTTTCTTCTGGTGAGAGTGAGATTTTGAGGAGAGAAAGGTATATTTGAGGAAATAGGTTGGGTAGGTTAACAGACAAGACAAACAAGATGCATACAGGGGCAGTATATGACACATGTGGGGTGTGAACAACTTGATGGGGAGGGTTGTTGTGAAATCGGAAGCCCATGATCCCCCTAGTGGAAACAGTGAGACTGAGGTCCCCACCCATGGGCAGTCACCACTGCACCTTGACAGGCCCTAAGGTGGCTGTGCTGGGGGCTGAGTTGGCGAGCCAGGCTGACCCTCTAGTTGTGACACACAGCCCTCGAGCTGGTGTAGCAGATCTCTGACCTCCCTGCAGAACTTGGTATGCACCACGACCCGGACCTGGTGACGGGTGACAGGTTACTGTCCGTGCCTGCTCCCGGGGGGGTGAGCCCCATCCCCTGAGGTGGTTCCACCCAAAGGTGGTGCAGGACCAACAGACAAGGAGGTCCCAGGTTGGGCCCCAGACGTGTTTCTGCCCGGTGCCACAGCCAGCTGAGGTGGGACAGATGGGTTCGCTGGGACCCGCATTCTCATACGTGCTATGGTGTTTATGGTTTATCAACATATGTGGGTTAGTAATAGTCAACACATTCCAGGATTAGGTATAACAGCATGCATAGATATTCCCATTAACCCAGACACCAGATATGGAACAGTTGCATAGCAAACAGAACACATGCATATATGGGACCACAGTGATAATAACAACAGCATGCAGGTACATTGATGGCACCATGCCACCAATGTTGGAGTATTTCAACATAGCACATGCATACAAAACAGATTTAAATAATTATCAAACAATAGGACATCTGTCCCAACATTACAGTGGAGTCATCACGTACCAATTGAGGTGGGTATTTAGTTTATTGTTGGAGATATGGTGGGGGGGGGATGTCAATTAACAACTAGTATATTCCTGTAGTTCATATTACTTTCCTAGTCAGTGCTGTAATCTGTACCTTACAAGTATTACTACACTACCCTATTGCCTTAGTTTGGACAGTGATATGGCTGTCGACAACTATATACATGGACTGGTTTTACCTGCATTATACACTTTTTACCTGGTATACCTGTGGAGGACTTGTTTGTTAACATTAACTGTTTCTACACATACTCCCAGGTTTCAGGTTGATGTTATGCACATACCTGTCCATCTGTTTTTGCACAGACTCTGGCCATGTTTTGATCACATGCAGGTGAACTGGGACATATGTAGACTACTGCCCTCTTCAACCTTTAGTGACTTATAACACTCTTATACAAGATTTCCTAGACAGTTATATTATGTAACACAGTGTGGGTGACAGTGATCAGTGAGACCTTATTATTTAGAGCAACTGCAACATTCACAATGCCATACAATACCAAAGTAAACAATACCAGTACAGGGTATCAAGCTTTTATTTCTAGGCACAGTAAACAAACTGTAGAAAAATGTTACAAACTGAAACAAAGGAAGCTGTGTAGATTTAGACTCAAAAACAATATTCCAAACTGCAAAAACCGTTTAACGAAGCGCTTTTCATCCCTTTCAGTGAAGCAACTTCTTCAGATACCATTTCAAAACACAAGTTACGTATAAATAGTAAAAATGTCATTACATGATCTATCTCATTAAAATTAAAATTAATGTCCTCAGTCTTACACATGAATTGTTTCACTTCATGTAATAATAACAAAAATATAAAAATAATATAAAAAATATATATGAATTGGTATAGGAAAACTATATATATATATATATATATATATATGTAGAAAGTATATATATATATATATATATATATATATATATATATATATATATATATATATATATATATTGTGTGGAAAACTTTGTATATTAAAATCATGATTTGAAAGTACCGCTGTGTGTGACTAAAAGTCCTACTTCACAATACGTAAAAGTTTGTATAGCTTTAAATAAAGGACACAATTTCATTTTCAAAGCTATAGACCAGATACAGTACAACATTAGAGGTGGTCCCTTTAATTTGCTACTTGAAAAATGTGAGTTAGCATGGCAAATAAGACTAAATGCATTTATTGAGCCTGGTTTAAATGAATGTTGCAATATTGCTTGTCTTTTGAAATTAAGGAGTCTTTATAGATAATTTTAGTTACAATGTATGAAACTTTACATATTGTGAAGTAGGACTTTTAGTCACACACAGCTGTACTTTCAAATCATGATTTTAATATACAAAGTTTTCCACACAATATATATATATATATATATATATATATATATATATATATATATATATATATATATATATATATATATATATATATATACACATTTAATATATATATATATATATATGTATGTATATATATATATATATATATATATATATATATATATATATATATATATATATATAGATATATACTTTCTACATATATATATATACATATATTTTTCCTATACCAATTCATATATATTTTTTATATTCTTTTTATATTTTTGTTATTATTACATGAAGTGAAACAATTCATGTGTAAGATTGAGGACATTAATTTTAATTTTAATGAGATGGATCATGTGATGTAATTTTTACTATTTATACGTGACTTGTGTTTTGAAATGGTATCTGAAGAAGTTGCTTCACTGAAAGCAATGAAAAGCGTTTCATTAAACGTTTTTTGCAGTTTAGAATATTGTTTTTGAGTCTGAATCTACAGAGCTTCCTTTGTTTCAGTTTGTAACATTTTTCTACAGTTTGTTTTTCATGGTCGTATGGCTTCTGGTGATTCAAGTGGCTCAAACAGCCCAAACTTGTTTGGATCAAGTCAATCACAGTGTGAATTATTGAACATCACAGCATTACTCAATGCTTTAACTAAACAAGTAGACGAAATGGCCGTTCATCTAGACTCACAAAGTAAATCGTCCGTTTCAAGTACCGCTTATTCTATTGACACTACTGGTTCTTTTCTACCACCCGGACAACAACAAGGTATTCAATCTAGTGCGAACAGTGCAACACCTTTGCAGGATAGTAGCCAAAATCTTGGAGGTACCGCTGGTTCCATGGGTGAAGCAGTACTAAACGAATCACGACTTCAATGCCGTTTACCTGCCTTTGCTGAGGTTTCCACTTGTGGCCAAGAGAACAGACACAATGGCGTTGTGGGGCTTATCAGCGCACCACCCTTTCACGAATGGGTCAGTGACACAAACAACTTGTGTTTATATCGTGAAAATAGTGTGGAGCAGCTGGCTGACAATGCCGAATCACAGCAGGTTGGTTTAGGCTTAATTACCGATAAACTGAAGTTGTTTGATTCTAAGTTACTCAAATTGAAAAAACTGCAGTTAGAGACAATTTATTTTAAAGAGTGTTTGAAAGAACATATTGTACCTAAAGGGTTAAGATATCACCAGTACCCTACTGGCCTTGTAGCGGATTCATTATTTCACCTTGAGTTAAATTCGCTATTTGACCAGCAAGGGTTTGATTTAATGGAACTAATGGTGAAGCATTACACAATTCAAATTGAAGAGCTCAGATGTGAAGTGTCAGAAATCAACATGTTTATAACTTCTCATGCTGATTTTGTTAGATACAAATATGATTATGAGAGGTGTTTTGTTAGCATCGACCAGTTACTGGATAGGTTGAAAATCAACAAAACTAGAAAAATGAAAAGAGATAGAGTCACTTACGACAATGGTACAGCATACCCTAGGCGTTCTTTGATCCAAGTAAGTGACTCAACGTCGAATATTTCAAGTCAAAACAACAAGTGAAATAAACTTGTATCCAATACTACTACTGGTACAGTGTCTTCTCCTCCTGATGTTGAACAAGAACAAGTTCGGCGGAACGAACGTATTCGTTCCAACAATAACAAAGGCCTGAACAATAATCAACAAGATGCCCCTTTGGGCGACAACAATTCAAATTTTTGGAACAATGCTCATCCAGGTGCTATCCCCAAAAAGCGCAACAACAATTCTTCTCAGAAAAACAGACAGCGCTTCAACAAGTGCAAGAGATAGCCCAAGACAATCAACAAGTTGTAAAAATCCTCAAAAATAGTACTGGTGATTTCCTTGTTTTCAATTATTCTACAATCAACATTGACCCAGTGTTGGTTGAAGTATTAGCTAAGGGAAACATGTTTGTTCTGAACCAACACTTGGATATTGTTCAAACAATTAAAGACCTAAAGCTATTTGTCAGAAAATTAAATCTATCAACTTTGTTGGGTAACACAAGTGATGGCAACCCCTTTAGAGTACCTAGTGTGTTCAACCCCCCCCCCTGCACCCAGTACTTAAATTTTTTGAAACTATGTTTGAATTGGATTTAAGATTTTTTATGAATGGCCAAGAGAACTTCTTTAACCACAAGCTGAATGCAACTAATGTCACACATGATGAAATGTTAGCCTTACAAGCATTAAAATCTATGAATGTAAGGGTAGTTAAGCCAGATAAAGGTGGGGGGTTAGCAATTTTTGACACAATTGTCTATTCTGCAAGAATACAAACTTTATTATGTAGTGATGCATAAAGTAAGGCATCAATAAACGAGGTCAATATAGCTTATAACCATATTAAAGGATACATAAATGACCTGTTCATAGAATCTAAAATAAATATTGATTTGTTTAACTACATGTCTATGCCATGGCCAAAGATACCGGCCATGTTTGCTATTCCAAAAATTCATAAAGACTTAGTTAACCCGCCATTGAGAGCATTAATTGACGGGCGTGGTTCTATTATGCACCCTTGTGCTAAAGTAGTTGACAGCATACTAAAGAAGTACTTACTCACCGAGCCTCAAGTTTGTAAGGACTCATGGTCCTTTTTAAAAAATATCAACGACTTGGAATTCGATGGAGAGAATAATTTTCTCACCATCGATGTTAAAGAACTATATACTTCAATTCCACATTCAGAAGGTCTCAAATGTGTAAGCATTACACTTAGCAGTAAAGGGGCATCTTACCAGGAAATTTATTTGGTTGAAGTCTTGTTAGATATTATATTTACTAACAATTATTTTACATTTCAAAATTATTTTTATCTCCAGAAACGTGGTGTTGCCATGGGCTCCCCATGTGGTGGGAGCTTTGCAAACATTGTTATGGTTTATTGGGAGAAACAATATGTTTTCAACAACTTGAACCACATGGCGAGAGTTATCTATTACACACGATTTCTGGATGACATTTTCATTTTATTTCAGGGAAACCAGCTTCAAGCAGAAGAATTTATTAATTATTTAAATGGCTCCACAGATTTTCTTAAGTTCACATTCAACTTTCAATATTCAATCATTGATTATTTAGATGTGAAGCTAACTAAAGATACTGTAAATCATAGGTATACTTCACAAATTTACAGGAAAGACACTTATTGCAACTCATTTTTACACTTCACCAGTACCAGTTCTCACCCTATTTCTCAGAAATGTTTGATAATAAAAGGTCAGTGGAATTGGATTTTTTGGATGAATGTAAGTTATTAAGTGACATGTTTCAACAAAGAGGGTATCCTCAGCATTTCATTGCACCACTTGTAAACGAAGTACAATCGAAGAGAAAAAATGGGATTATCAACCCCATTCTAAATAAGCCTATCAATATGAGGGAAGTTATTGAAATTTAATCTAGTGAGAATCGACTGATACTAGACTATAATAGATACCAGTCAGTAAACAAGATTTCGACTACGGGTTATGAATGTAGCTTTATTACAACGTTCACTATGGACAGTGAAATAGAATCATTTTGTTTAAAAATTGGGAATTAATAAAACACGACAAATTGTTGTTAGACAAATTGGGCAGTGTCCCAAAAATTACTTATAGAAGAGGAGTAAACCTCAAAAACCATCTTGAAACAAATAGGTCAATGCATGCTCACATGTTTGCTGGAATGTCCATATGTGGTAGATGCAGTATGTGTAAGTTTATTGAAACAGGCAGGACATTTGTCATAAACAAGAAAAAGTATGTGTTAAAACACAAGTTGCACTGCAATTCAAAATTTGTGGTCTATATTGCTATGTACACACTATGTAAAGCATTTTATGTTGGCAAAACGGAGCGTAGACTCTGTGATAGAGTCTACGAACACACATACGCGATAGCAACTAACAAGCTCGACAACGCACTAGCAAAACATATAGCTTTAAATAAAGGACACAATTTCATCTTCAAAGCTATAGACCAGATACAGTGCAACATTAGGAGTGGTCCCTTTAATTTGCTACTTGAAAAATGTGAGTAGGACTTTTAGTCACACACAGCTGTACTTTCAAATCATGATTTTAATATACAAAGTTTTCCACACAATATATATATATATATATATATATATATATATATATACACACACATTTAATATATATATACATTTGTGTGTGTGTATATATATATATATATATATATATATATATATATATATATATATATATATATACTTTCTACATATATATACATATATGTTTCCTATACCAATTCATATATATTTTTTATATTCTTTTTATATTTTTGTTATTATTACATGAAGTGAAACAATTCATGTGTAAGATTGAGGACATTAATTTTAATTTTAATGAGATGGATCATGTGATGTAATTTTTACTATTTATACGTGACTTGTGTTTTGAAATGGTATCTGAAGAAGATGCTTCATTGAAAGTGACGAAAAGCGCTTCATTAAACGATTTTTGCAGTTTGGAATATTGTTTTTGAGTCTGAATCTACAGAGCTTCCTTTGTTTCAATTTCTAGGCACAGTGTTCGTATCTGACGGACCTGTGGGAGCAGTGTTTATTAGCAATACCTGTATGTTGCCACATGAAGTACCAGGTTTCACATTAGTATTATGCCCTTACATCTCACTCTGCTACTGTACACATTCTGATCACAGCTTGACAACATGGGGGTGTAGATGGGACATACTTGGCCTAATACTCTCATAACATTTTGGGGAGTTGCTAGTGTGACAGGTTTGTTTTTATAGATGTGTGACAATCTGCTGCCTAAACATCTGGGATCACCACACTGACTTCCCAGGGGGACAGGGTGACAGACAGCAGATATGGTCCAATATACTGGATATTCTGGACATATCTGTACAGTTGTGGGGTATGATTCTGTATGCAGCCTACTTCCACTCCCAGGATTCAGACCATAGCTGTGTCTGCTAACATTAAGACACTGTCCATCACAGTTGTGTGTGCTATATGGATATTGCTGTATTTCTCTTATCTGATTTCTCTGTATAATTCTCCTGTGGTTTTACATTCTGACCTTGAATTACATCACTCTTATACAGGATTTCCTAGAAAGTTATATTATGTAGCAGAGTGTGGGTGACAGTGATGAGTAATACCTTATTATTCAGAGCAACTGCAACACTAACATTGCCATGCAATACCAAAGTAAACAGTACCAGTACAGGGTATCACTCTTTTATTTCTGGGCACAGTGTTCGTATCTGACGGACCTGTTGGAGCAATGTTTGTTAGCACTACCTGGCTGTTGCCACACAAAGTACCAGTTTTACATTAGTATTATGCACTTACATCTCACTCTGTTACTGTATACACTCTGGTCATAGCTGACAACATGGGGGTGTAGTTGGGACATACTTGGCTTATTACTCTCATAACAGTTTGGGGAGTTGCTAAAGTGACAGGTTTGTTCTTATAGATGTGTGACAATCAGTTTTATTTCTTGTTTACAGCCAATATGTCTGGGATCATCCCATTGATTTCCCAGGGGGACACAGTGACAGGCAGCAGATATGGGCCAAATTACTGGACATTCTGGACATATCTGTACAGTTGTGGGCTATGATTCTGTATGAAGACTACTTCCACTCCCAGGATTTGAACCATGGCTGTGTGTGCTAAAACTACAACAGTTCACATCTCAGTTGTATGTGCTATTTGGATTTTGTTGTCTGTCTTTTCACTGTTTTCTGCCTATGTGTCTCCCAGTTGTACTAGCTGACCTCTGGGGATTACACCAGTCATATATAGACATTCCTACACATTTTTAATTTATGTTGCACAGTGTGGGTAACAGTGCTTAATACAATAGTACTATTAAGTGATTGCAAATCTACATTACCATATGATACCAGAGTAAACACAAGCAGTACAGCAGTTAGACCTTTATTGTCAGGCTATTTTGCTTTTATTTACATACAACCTATATGAGACTCTTCCTGCCATATTCTCGGGTGTATACAGTACTTGCTTTAAACTATACAGGTTTTATACAGGCAATTGACTTACTAATACAGTTAGATTTATTTCCTATGACAGTACATGCAAGAGTATTACTAACCTGCCTCGCATTGCAACCTCTCCAAGTGACAGCCATGGGCCTCCCGGTTCACAGCCGCTCACTTGCCGCTGTGAAGGACATAAGAGGAATATCTAGCTATACCTATCCATAATATACATGACCTGGCAATTATTAAACAGGTAGTGGAGTGATACTTACACACTACTGGGACCTGTGAGATCCCCCTTTTGCTGCTTCAGATCATCATAGTAATGCCTGACCTGCTCACCAGTTCAGGGTATGCCAGTGGCATGCATAGGTCACGGGCGAGATGGTCCCAGGCTTCTGGTTTATATTGGGAACCCAGGTACTGGCCCCACAGTAGTCTCTGCTCATGGTCTTTGACAAGAAGTCCTGCCATGACTCTGGACTCCTGGATGCCCCAGAGCTGGCCCGAAAGTGCACTCCCTCTCCCATTCCAGACACGGTGCCTGGAAAGGGAAGCTACAACCAGTTTTGAGATGTATTCCCACCTGTTGGGTTTAAATAGGGCCAATTTCCCACACTTTGCCGTGATTGGACAGTTTTGAAAAGGCTAAGCTATGGGCAAAACTGCTTACCTAAGGTTGGCATTGTTTAAAGGGGTATACCACTGGGCAAATTGAGTTAGCTGGCCTACACATTGCTTACACCTATTACGCTGGCCTGTGCAATGCTTAGCATTGCTTAATATTTACTTTGTATTATATTTGCTCTTTGGCACCAATTTATTATTCATTACATTTTATATATATATATATATATATATATATATATATATATATATATATCTATATATGTCTCTTATCCATAATTCATGTGTACGTACACTGTATTGGGGTCCTTGTGTTTAACAGGGATTTCCACTCCATTACAATTACACCTCACATCTGGGCTTGCATCAGTACTCCAGTTCACATATTTATGTTATGCAGTAGGTTATAGAACATATGACTGTATACAGATTCCTTTCACATGTTCAGTTTGATTTTCCTGTAGTGAGGATTTGTTTGGTGATACCTCAATCTTATGTACTGCTGTGATGGCTTAATGGTTAACTGCTGTGACTATAGTGTATAGGGTCCTGGGCTCAAGATCTGCAAAGGCTGTTTATTTTGTTGTTGGGCAGTACAGCAGCTGTTGGATACAGAGTGATTAAGGTACTTTTAAGCACTTGTAAATGGGATTGCGCGGGTTTGCGTGAGGGTAAGCAAGGCAAACTTCCAGTTAAATATGCTTACAGAGAGTTAGCTTCAATATTGCTTAACCTGTGTGCGCATTGCTTACCCCTGCACAAACAGGCTTTAACCCGATCACTAGTGCTTACATATGCTTACTCCCGCTTGCTACTGCTTAATAGTGCTTACACTTGCTTACTAGTGCTTACTCCCGCTTACCACTGCAGTAATTTAGACAGTAATGTGTAATGGTTCTTGGGAAGGTGGGGGATTTGGAAGCTGTATGGAGTTATCATTCATTACACATTTTGCCTTCCATTTGTACCCCTGATTCCTGTGTATATATACCATATGGGGCACATGTATTATCTGTGGACTTTGCAATGTTATGACACTGACACCTCACATCTGCATTTAATGCAGTACTCCAGTTCACAAATATTTGTTATTTAGTAGGTTATGCAACTAAAAATATTGGTCATAAAGTGATTTGACAAGGAAAATGGACTGTACTGCAGTGGGACTAGAACCGGGAATGACTGCTCGTAAGCCGAATGCTCTGCCCACTACACGATTGATGTACTGCTTCATTTGCATATATCTTGCTTTTTACCCTCTTCTGCCATTTAAGCTGCATTAACTGTAGCTAAGCGATGGGCAAACCCGTGCACATACGGTTAAATTTAATCTGTTTCATAACATAAAATACATCTTTATATTTGTTGTTTTAACTATTGCTCTTGTACACGTGGTGGGATGTTGCTGGGATTATGCATACACCTATGAGCGGTCTCTCTCATTCTTTTCTGACTTGTCTGTGGTTCTTCATTGCAGGGGCATGTATATTCTGAGAGCTCTGCTCTCAGACATGCCCCCTGCACTCTTACATGCTCTATGTAAGATTAGGAGCTCAGGCAGTGTGCCTTCATTAATATGCATGGTGCGCTGCCGTCCTGCTCCTAAACGGCCACTTCTGTGCAGGACTAAGCTAGTCCTGCACAGAAGGATAGTGAATCCGGGGGATCATCTTCGCCTTACTATCTGCCATTGTCATGTACTCATAATACTGCTGTTTATTTATTTATTTATTTGCATTTGTTTACCGGGATTGTCCACTGGGCCAAAAAGTGCCCATTTCAGTGGAGGCCCGGGGAGAAAAGCTCCATAGTGATTTATACAAACAACAAACAAATGTATCAAGTACAACAAATACAAGAACAAGAGTTGACAATGAAATAGATTTTTAACAACAGTAAAATTGGGCAATGAGACATTACAGCCATAGATAAAACTACTGATTCTACTAGTATAAGTAATTGCAGCAAAGGATTACTAGTCAGGAGTTTGGAAGGATTAAGGAGGTAGGTAGGATGGAGAATGAGTGAAGAGGAGGAGGTAGTGGGAGAAAGAAAAAGTTAAGTTATGGAGTGTGAGGAACTGGCACATGAGCATAGCCACTGTAAAGACAAATATTGTTTTAAGGATTTTTTGAAGAGAAATGTGCTGCTAGTGGTTCTTAGAGTTTGTGGGAGAGAGTTCCATTATTTGGCTCTGGAGAAGGAGAGGAGCATTTGGCCAGTGGAGAGGTTAGGTTTGTTAATTTGCAAAAGCATTTGATACTCAGAACGGGAATTTTATTTATTTAAATCACGTGTTACTCCAAAAATCTCCTATTCACCATACATGCCTGTTGATATCCTCAGCAGTTCAGTAGTAAATTACTACATTTATACCCATGCATGCAAAATGAGTAAATTATACACTTGTAATAATTTTCTGGCATCTGGAATCATTTCCACTGCTGCTCTCATGAAATCCTATTTCTAAATGACACTAGTCCAGCAATCAGTCATTGCTATCATAACATGCACATCATGTAAGTAAACTCATTAAATATGACCCTTACCTCACTAATGAACTATATTTTGAAATGTTTATTAATAAATTATAATATATTTTTTAAATATTTCCTTCCATTAATAAGTTTGCGGTATCCTAATGTATTTGCCACCAATTTCAGCTACTGTAGGATCAGTAAAGTGATGCTCAACCTATTGGCATACATTCAGGGCCATTTATGCCTGCTGTATGCAAATTAAGCTAATCAAAATTCATGTCCATGAATTGTAGTAGTACATAAATGTGTCCTGAGATATATTGTTGAATTTTGGGATTTTGCCAATCATGATTGCACAGCCAAAGTAACATGAGCATGCATCAGATGGATATAAAAGTTCTGTAGACAACTTTATGTTTCACAGTGCTCAGCAGCTATCCCAAGCTTGTTGTGGGAAAACACAAATGGCCCAAGACTAACTAAAATCAGAACATGGTTAAAAAAACAAAATGAAGTAATCTGAATGTCAAGTTTGAAGCAATGTGATGAGTCATCTCTGCCCATCCAACATTGTGTGTCACACCCCAACACCTCAAACAAGCCATAAGTTCATAACACTTTAAAACAAAAAACATAATGAGATTTATCCCCCCACACACACACAAACATGCACACACAAAAGGTAAAACTTAAAAAAAAAATCTGCTGTACTATATGAGACATAGTGATGTTATGGTACAAAAATTAACCTTTACCAATGAGCATTAACAATAACAATTATTAATCATACATTTTCATTTTAATAAAATATAGCAGGGAATGGTAACTGGTTTCCTTTAACAAAAAAAGTTTGTGACAAAATAGATTTGGTTAAACTAAACTTGCCAAAAATATCAAAAGCTGTTGTAATGCCCCTGCTAGTAAACAGGGTTTGGTTAGTGATGCTGCACCACACAGGGAGTGGTTCTAACCCTGATTAATACATCCCTGACCATACTTACATCACTCTAGACATGGATCGCCCTGATACATCCCTGACCATACTTACGCCATACCTCACAGGGAGTGGTTCTAACCCTGATTAATACATCCCTGACCATACTTACTTCGCACCCCACAGGAAATGGTTCTAACCCTGAGTAATACATCCCTGACCATACTTACATCATACCTCACAGGGAGTGGTTCTAACCTTGATTAATACATCCCAGACCAAACTAATATCACACCCCCACAGAGAGTGGTTCTAACCCTGATTAATACATCCTTCACCATACTTACATCACACATCACAGGGAGTGGCTCTAACCATGATTAATATATCCCTGAGCATAGTTGCATTACAACCCCACAGGAAATGGAAATTGTTCTTACCCTGAGTAATACTGACCAAACTTACATCACACCCCACAGGGAGTGGTTCTAACCCTGACTAACACATCCCTGACCAAACTTACATCACACCCCACAGGGAGTGGTTCTAACCCTGACTAATACATCCCTGACCAAACTTACATCACACCCCACAGGAAATGGTTCTAACCCTGAGTAAGACATCCCTGACCATACTTATATCACACCCCACAGTGAGTGGTTCTAACCCTGATTAATAGATCCCTGACCATACTTACATCATACCTCACAGGGAGCACCCTAATTAATAGATTTGTGACCATAATTACATCACACATCATAGGGAGTGGTTCTAACCTTGATTAACACATCCCTGGTCAAACTTATATCACACCCCACAGGTAGTGGTTCTAACCCAGATTAATACATCCCTGACCATGCTTACATCACACATCACAGGGACTGGTTCTAACCCTGATTAATACTTCTCTCACCATACTTACATCATACCTCACAAGGAGTGGTTCTAACCTGGATTACTACATCCCTGACCAAACTTACATCACACCCCAGACAGAGTGGTTGTAACCCTAATACATTCCTGACCATACTTTCCTCATTGTTTTTGGGCATTTCAAATTATATCATCACCTGTGAAGGCACAAGGCCATGCTCTAAGCTGGTCCATAAAGGAAACCCTGATACTGTTCTACCTTCTGAATGATTCTTATTGGGAAAATATCAAGGTGTACACACATCATACCATTTGGGGAAAAAATTATATTTAGTAGGAGTTGTGTATGTGTGACCACCTGCCAACCCTGACAAGTATAACCTTTTCCAGCCAGCAGTGCAATCACCAATTTGAAGACTTGCAGAAGCGTTAAACCTGACCAGCTGGCTGAGTGGGTAGGCCAGGTATTGCTGAGAAAACCATAGTTCTATAGGAAGGAAAAACAACTCTTGTTTCTTAATGTTCATTGACTCATATTAAAGATAAGAAAAATTTAACAAATTGGCATAACTAGAGGTATTTTCTAAAAAAAGATGCATGTAAATATAAACAGCGTTGTTCTTTGTTTTAACTCATTACTTCTAATAATTTCATAGGGTATTTTTAGTTCTGCTTTGAATATATTGTATGTACAGAACTTGAGGGATACAGACATATGATGAAGTACACATAAGCACTACTCATACCATTTTTCCCAAGTATACAAGCACTTCCTAAATCATTACTCCTATTGTAAGCATAAACACTTCCCTTACACAAGTTTTACTTCAATAAGGATTTTCCTGTATTATTTCAATAGTATACAAAATGGCATGTATGCATGATGTGTGGAATTACTGAACACCTTCTCTTTTTTCTTTTTCCCACCCATTTTTCACTGCTTTTCTTATTTTGAGCATTCATCTCTTTCTCTACTGTTTTGTTTGTCTCCCATTTATTTCCTTTGTTATAGGTTCAAATCCCCCGGGAGCAGGCTAGGCACATACCTACCAGGCTAGGGAATGCACATTCTCTGCTTATCTGGGGATATCCTTGCAGGGGTGGGGTAGAGGCAGTGGTCCTGCAGGTACCCCATTATATGGCAGAGTAGCAAGCCCCACCAAAAGGGGGATTTGAAACTCCGTAAAGGACGTACTAATGGAGGGAACAGAAAGAAAAGTTCAGCCATTCAAAGCCTCTCTTCAGTATGCAAAAGACATGCTCTCCCATTTGTTGGCAACTAACACAGGCTCCCACCCCCTCAACTTTGGGGTGCTCCACTGCAACACCACTGGGCAGTGGACATGTATCTGGGTCTGTGAACTGGGATTCCTACAGTCCTTTCCTCAGCCCCTCTTTCATTTTCCTTTCTACTTATACCCATTTACCTATTTCCCATCCACACTATTCTCTCATATAACAAAATATGAGTGGGGGCTCTATTCCCTGACAAACATATAGTGCCTATCCTCTCCACCTTCTTCGGAACAAACCCTCTTGATGATTTCCTTGTATTTTCCCTTCTTTGTCTCCCCTTTTTTCAGTCTTTCCTCTCTCCTTTTCTATTCTTTAATGAAAAAATTAGGGGGTCCACAACAGGATACCTCTATATAAAACATTTCAAACCCTTTTCTTTAAAAAAAAAATCAGTTTTGTTCACTAAGCAGTCTGCGCTTTCCTTAAATGTTTTAAATGTGATTGTGGTATGCTTGACAGTGATATTTACAAAAACAATGACACAAACCCTCAGGCTTTGCAGAAGTACTTTGGAACTTTGTAATGCTGAACTTTACACAACTTACTCTTTTGCAAGAAATGGGCATGTTTCCAAAAACGACTTTGCTTTTCCTTATTCATTCGCTGACCTTATTTGCATACCCATGTAGTGCCACTATTCACAGATACCCTAAAGTCATTTGTGAAGCCCCAGACTATGAATGCTGACTTAAGACTAGTCTAAATATTGCCTTCTTCTTTGAAAGCAGTTACTTCAAATGTTACTGAGAATGATTAAAATGGTAGTGTAAATCAAAGTCAGACTTCATTGACATAAATCAAGCAGTTCCAGCACTGAAGACAAAGTTTTATTAAAAGATTTAAATGGACCCCTGATACACATTAACACATCTCTTCCTAAGCTACATCTAAACTCATTTAACTAACATAAAAGCACAAACAGTCTAAAATATAGAACATGCGAAGCAAAACAAATAAATAAGCTTTTCAGCAATGCTGGTTGTGCCCCCTGAGATTTTGTGAATGGAGCAGCAACCCTGTTTTCCTCACCATATTTATGATATTGGGACCCTGCAGCCAAAGCCCTTCTGTACAAAGTAACCAGGCAAGCACTTTGGTGTGAATTCAGTTTATGAACCAGGGTTCATTTTTCTATTCAGACAAATCGATCCATAGCAGCATGTCATGAATAGCTAGCAAGATGTTAAACACAAATAAGGACATTTCTGGAATTTTATAATAATTATTCGTTTTCTTTTTCTCTCAGATTGACTGGATTTGATTGTTAAAGTTGTGATATTTTTCTTTCATATCACTTTCAAGAGGTCATATTATTATTTTGCTGTTTATTGCTCAGTTGTGGTAATAAACTTACTGACAATTCAATTGCCTGGAATTCAGAGATATTTCTCCATTCACTCTAACTGGTTAATACGGGGTTATTCAATTACCCTGACAAACAGAGAGAATGTTCAATTCAAACCCAAGGTAAAGAAACAAAGAGGAACATCCTGATGGTTGCTAATTCTGATGTTTCTAAAATCAAGCACTGTACTGTCAGACCTGTTAATGTTAGTGCTCTACCAGGACACATACAGCAGGGGTATAAGTACTCCTCAGGTAAGCAGATAGGTACCCTTGCATGCAAATACACCCACAACTCATCCATGCAGCCACAACCAAGCCATAAAAAAGTCATACACACATCCATATACATTCTCCAACACACATATATATACACACACACACACACACACACACACACACACACACACACACACACACACACACAAACCTACTGCAGGGTAACCAAAAATAATTCAGTAGAGGGATGAGAAAATCTGGACCATCTACTTTTTCTGGGTAGGACCAAGTGGCTAATTAACCATACTGTTCCTAAGATTGCTAGATTAGCACACAACTTTCTACGTGAGACCAGTCTCTGCAATACAAACACAGCAGAGGAAAACCATTCTCGAAGAGCAGTCACCAGAACAGAAAGGCTTTAATGTAATAACATTCCTAGTTAAGGCTTCCAGATTGTATTAGGCCTTTCTGAATTTAAGCTTTCGAAGGGGAACTAGATATGGTTATTTCCTTCATTTCAACTGACTGCCATGACAAGCATTTGGCTCATAAAGTTCTTATAAATATATTAATCAGGAGATTTTACAATTTTCTGATCAAATGCCATTATGAACTTCTAAAAATGGGTAGAATCATTGCTCATTTTGTAACTATTTGTAGCATTTCCATATTCCCTTTACACAACCAAAAATCTGTCTGTAAAATAGAAGAAACAAGTATAAAACATCCAATAGTCCCACCTCAGGTGGCTTATCACTGAACAAATAAAAATATACACATGGTTTGGATGAACTACAAGGAAACGTTATTGAGCCATTAAAGTGAAAGATAACCACTTTTGTCCACTAAACTATTTTCAAGAGCCGTAGACCAGAAGTAAAAATCTGAATTATGTACAATTTCTTTTATCTATGGATGTAAAATTAAGAGACAAAACTAGAGGACATGGCTTCCATCGATCTCCTGCCACTAACTGATTAAAATGTTTGATTCTAAAAATTAAAAATACTTTGAAGACAGGTTCCAAACAGTATAGATCACAGTAATTTCAGCCATAAGTCACTCTTTATAGAATAGGAAGGAGAGAGTACTGTAACTTGTCTTAATCAGTCTATATCAAATTAATGACTTTATATAATTTCTGAACATTTACCATAAATAATAAACTGTCACATTAGTTGTTAACAAAATTACCAGAATCTAAAATAAAAGAAAAAATATTTTTCACAGTTTCTTTAAGACTGTGCTCCTGAAAGATAATCGATTTGACTTTAGACACTTATATGCTGAAACTGCTGGCCTAAAATGGGAGTTTATAGTGTCCTTATGAATTCTGGTTAGACCAAACAATACTTATAAACAGGTCTGACCACTTAAGAATTATCATGGAAGATGTCACTTAATAAATTTCAGTTAACATCTCATATAAACAAAAATCAGTTTTGTGGTAATCAGAATTTGCGGTGTCCTTGGCCACTATTTTTAAGCAAGAAACATCTTTATTAAATTATCAAATATGAAATAGGCAATCATACATTTATATAAATGAAAACAAACCATACTGACATAATTTTAGTAGCAAACATTATACATCACAAACTATGTTGACATAATTGTAGTTGCAAACATTATACATCACTTATAATCTATCCAGTCATTGTCAGTCAAACATTATATAGCTCATTCAAATCCTGCCTTCTTTTAAACCTCATTCCTCCTCTGCCTGTACAGTGATGCACTAACACTGGGATTTATGAATGAGCTGTGAATTTGTGACTAATCACTCATTCATTTCTTATTTATTTTTTTTTTGTGCATAGAGCTTAAGTACCCTGAATTCATCTATGTTGCAAATAGTAAGGAAAAAAAAAGATGCCTGGTAGTTAATATAGAGGATTAAGGCTCTGAGCTGTTAACAAGCTGCTTCCAGTGCACATGGTATAGGGATTGATTTTTTTCCACCTCCATTTTCCTACAGAGTGACTACAGAGAGAGAATGTAGAATGTAGTGGACTAACTCGGTTAACAAATAAATAACAAGAAAAAGTTCACCAATAGACGTATAGCCCCACTTTATGCACAACTAATAGTCTAACAAGTTAGAATCATTCAAGTTGAGTCTTTCACAACTTTCCTGCTAAAAAGTGAAATCACACTATGCAAAGTGAGTTGAGTTCTGCTATTTGTCAGCTGCAGATAGGAACATGCTTGCTGCTTTGGATTTATGAGTAACTGTAATTTTCAAAGGTCTTGCTGTGAGATTGCAAAATAAAGGGACAAGACATCTTAGCTAAGTCCACCAGATGGGATACAACCAGTCCCAGTCCTTATATTTGCTCTTGTATCTGAGTAGTAGCCAGTGGACTCAGATCACACGTTTTTAACTTTGACAGTGGAGTGGAGATCTGTCCTGGCCTGGCTGGTTCATAGGTTCCTAGGATGATACTAGGCTATTTGTCTGGAGGCCCTTATAAACCTAGCCAAGAATTTTGAACATGTTCCAACAAAATCAGCACCTGTTTCCCCATCCAGCAGGGACACAGGTGGGATCCCAGGAGTGTTTTTTCTGTTTCCAATCCAGTTATCCAAATTCCTGTTAAAGAGGGCTAGAGAGGTACTCTGCTTGACATGGAGAAGGATTGGGACACAAACTTATCCTGCCAACAAGTTCTATTAATGTCAAAGACCAGGCTGAGGCCTTGTGTGCAGATCGCGTGAATGGAGTTTGACTTACTGATATTTAACATTTTATGGCTAAAATGATGTTGAAGGCACAAGTAATAATAGGAAAAAATAAGTTGCAAAAATTCTGAACACTGTGCTGTATATTTCATTTTGCAGTGAAAATGGAATATTTCTTATTTATAATTTAAGCTTTGAGGATTCAAGATGTTTATATATAATGCTCACATGTACGAGGAAGGCATTTATTCTAAATGAATTGAAACATGCTATTAATAACAAAAAGTCATAAGTAGCACTGCTTTTTAAGTTTCTGTTTAACTTGATATCACCCATTGAGGACAGGATGCCATCATATTTCATCACATTAAATAATCCCTCACTTCTGGTAAATGCTAAGTTAGGGGCTTTCAGAATTTCTGAGCCTTCCAAAATTTTCTCAGCCATGTCCTGAAACCAAATCTTTCTGAAGATGTGTGCATGGCCACAGAAGGACAGCATTTATATGTTTTTCTCCAATTTCCTAATACCTATCTATGAAGTTGCAAAATCAGTTATACTTTTTGTAATATTGCTATCTTGTGACTTTGACTTTTAGAAAGTTTAACAGGTTTTATTCTATTCCTTTTAATTCCTGAGGTTTTATCATGCATTAACTGTGAATATCTCTTCTCTCTTGCAAAAAGGGCAATACAGTTCTACAAAGATCATCTTTGTGTCAATATGTAACTAAATATGCAACTCAGTAGCAAAAATACCTTTTGTTTATAGAGGCTATGTCTAGTCCAGTGAATTCATGGTTCTAGAATCTGATTTAACTGGCTCTTTTATCCTCTCGGCTTCTTGGTGTGTCTATGCCATGTATGTTTGCAGGATATCTATGCAGTAAGACATGCGCATCCTTAAGTGCCTTATTGCACAAGAAATGAACACATGATCTGAAAGATTTAGTTCTGTCAAGATAGTACCTGAGTTGAATGTATAATTCCAAGGTATGGAGTATTCGTCGCCCTCATTTTTAGGTTCAAGAAAGAAAAAAAAGAAGATGGATAGTTCGGTTTTAAGTAAACTTTGATACCACTTTAGGCATAAAAGAAGGATTAGTTCTCAAAGAAACCCTTGTTCCTATGGAAAGTGAGGTAGGTTTGACTTACCATAAGAATCAGTGAAACTGTTTTCCATGTTAAGAACCTCAAGTCACCAGATTAGCTGGTTCAGATGATGCCAAGTGTTAGCTTCTCTAACACAAAATTAAGATCACTAGTTGGGGGCACTGGTTTACTTGGAGGCTTCTTATGCAACACCCCTTTCAGGTTTGTCATATGACTGCCTTAAAAGATGAGGATCCATGGGCAGACATGCTGAAATGACTGATAAATGAATCTTGATAAAAGAAAAATAAAGGTCATAGGATAATAATGCACACAAATACTGTAAAACCAGAGAAAAACTAGGCCCAAATGTGTGCTGGTTATTTTGTTGGCACCAGCTAGTAAACCTTTCCAATTGCTAATATATAATTTTCTAGTAGCATAATTTCTTGTCTCCATTAGTACCTTCCTCGTGTCCTCAGCAAACAGGTGCCTAAAAGGAATTAAGACCCTAGTCAATTGAAGATGATGATCTCCTGGTGTATCAAACACCTCGGTTCTTGTGTTAGTAGCTCCATTCTTGGAGGAAGCTTATGGTGATTGTACATGGCCATTTCCAATATAAGGGAGGACCACAGTTGCTTGGGCAAAGAAGTCACCACAATGATCTTGGGGCATTCCTTCTTAATCTTTAGAAGTTCCCTGAATATTAGTGGAAAGGCATACAACAACATTCATATCCAAAGAAAATTAAAAGCATATGTCTTCCAGGCCTTCTTTTATGGCATCCTGAAACAGAATTTTGCCAGTTGATTGTTCAGAGGTTAAGCAAAGAGGTCTGCTTGAAAAACTCCCCACAGATTGATCAAATCTTGGAAGACCACCCTAGTTTCCACTCATGAGGGTTTGCCCTGGTCCTGCTAATCTTGTCTGCCACATACTTTTGTTCTGACAAGGTGGGATGCCCATAGAGTGAGGCTGTGCTTTGAAACTATTTCCCAAGCAAACATGGCTATTCTGCAAAGGGGGTACAGCCTCATTCCCCCATGCTTGTTTATGTACCACAGGACTGTGGTAATGTCTGTAACCGCTGGAAGAAGTTCCAGGGACCAAAGATGGTTCAGACAGTTGAGTGCCTTGATCAGGGAAAGCATCTCCTTGATATTTGTATATTTGCATCTGTCCTTGGTGTCCCACACCTGCTGCACTTTTATCCCTCACCAAACTGCTCACCAAGCAAAGTCCAAAGTGTCTGTGGTGACCACATGCTTTAGACCAGGAATGGAGAATGGCAGACCTGGATTTAAGGATATTTTATGTCTTCACCTAAACATTTTTCCTCTGACAATCCCCTGTACTGTATTCTGAAAAGATAAAGAGTGTTGATCCTGGGACCAAAGAGATTTTAGAAAACACTGTATCTTTCTTGTGTAGGGTCTTGCCAGGGGGTATCACAAGAATCATAGATGCCATGAGACCCAAAATTCTGAGTTATTCCCTCACAGTGAACAACATCTGAGTGGAAAACTTTAGAAATTGATCCAGATAAAGATCTAATTTTTTCCTGTGGAAGAAAGTCTCTTTGAACTGAAGTGTCTAGTTGACATCCCAGGAACACAATCCTGTGTGAAGAAGTCAAGAAAGACTTTTGAATGTTCTCTTGAAATCCCAGCTTGTGCAAGAGATCTCTCATCCAGGAGAGAGACTCCTGACATTTTGAAAAAGATTCTGCAAAGATAAACAAGTTATCTAAATAGAGAAAAATGCATATCCCTCAACCTGGAAACATCAAACATCTGGACAAAGGCCCATGAAAAGTAGGTACAACTGGCCAAAAAATCGGGGCACTGATTAACACAAACGTTGCTTACATAGTCATGTAACCCCACCCACTCCCATGGAATCATGTGATACCAACATGAAAATTGAAGTCTCTAAATAAAATTTGAATTTTAGATGATGTCCCAATACCTGGTATTCTAGCAACTATCTAAAATTACAGGAGCAATATTTAAAATCTGTCCCTTTTGGTCCTTTGTCCCACTCCTACTAGTATTTTTGGCTTTGTCTGACATAAATGGATCATACATTTTCCTGATAATAACTAATTCATTAAAATGAAATAAATTATCTGTTAATCGAATAAGATGGCTTGTCTGTTGACTCTTTTCAGTCACAACTCGAACTTGATAGAATAAGCATAACATAAGGTTAATTTAAAAAAGCATAACATAACTTAGGCAGACAGAAAACAATTTAGCAACATAATAAACAATGGAAAACAGAGTGAATAGAGCCAACATAAATACATCCGTAAGTAGAATCACAGTTCACAGAGAACATATTAATTATGTTAAGAAGCAGGTGAAGCATCAGCATTGATGGCATACTTTAAAGAACACCCATACAATAAGAAATTAGCATGTTCCTTCGACAACTTAATAACCACCCTCAACCAGCTAATAAGGATACAGCCTGTACCAGCAGGAAGGAAATTAGCTCACGGTAAATCAATCTAGTGACAGTACATAATAGTTCATTACAGCGTATAGGAGTGCATGGGTGCAGACTGCAGGTAAAGTCTCAAGATAAAACAAACATCTAATTTGCACACCCACCAGTCCAGGCTAGGTCTCTACTAGCAACACATCAGTTCTGCTCATTTGGCATTCAACTCACAGATACAACAGGAGTCGGAACGTGTTCAGATTAACTGCCACCTACAATCAGAAAAAAGGGGGCTTAACAGACACACACATTTGCATCAACTGTCTGCACATGAAACAACATTTCAGACTGTTACAGAATAGCAATAAAAACTTAAATGGAGTATGTAATGTCCCCTTGCTCAGAGTTTCCATCTGCATGCCTAACAATGTGCTCTGCATCTCAAGTATCAGCAATGCATGTTTTCTTCACAAACACAAAATACCATGTTCTGCTCCTTCATTCATTTCATCTGACCCCTAAACTACATTGAATGCATGGGTCTTGCCCTTCTCCCCTCAACATACACAAATGTACTGCCAACACTGCCCAGTCCAGCTACCTTACCTTCCTCCTCTCCCATGTGATCATCATTCCAAGTGCAGCACAGCAGCATTAACCTCATTCACCCATAGCGGAGTGGGGTAGCAAATCGGTGGCAGCACTGACAGAAGGGAAGGGGACTCTGCTTGTGCAGCAGCCATACTGAGCACTGCATTCCCAAAACCATCTCCCTCCTCTTGCAGAGCATGTCATTCAGGGGCTGTGTGGTCCACGAACAAATTTTGCACTTAACTACATTCCTTTCTATTTGGATTCCTTCCACAACCTGCATATTTTCTTGATGCAACAAGTACAACTTCCTGACTGACCGTTATCTGCCATATTTTTCCCTCCACTCCATGATGACCAGTTTCAAGTGCATAAATGAAAATGATGTAAGCAGCTGAGAATGAGACTGAGACATTGCAGAAGAAAACAACTACTCCAAATCCAAATATAGAGACATTCATAAACTACACACCCAACACAGTCTCTCTTAACAGCAGCTAAGAACAGAAACAGTGGTATGCACAGGCAGTCTGATTCACAACTACTAGCACAACGTCATCACTATCAGTACCCACGGTTTGAAACTCCCATACACCCCAGTCTTCGAGTCTGACAGGCAGTCAGGAACTGCCTCACAAAGCTGATGTCATCACGCATGCCCCTGCACATTGGTGATGTGTGATGACATCAGCCATATCTTTAAATTATAAATAAAAAAAAAATCTGGAATTAAAGGGGCCATGAGGAAATTCATGGCACCCCATTACTTTGCCCTCAAAACCAGTAAATACTGAGGTATTTGGTATGGTTGAGAAGTATGGAAAAATGTGGATACCTTGTAGCTTGCAATGATCTATAACTTGAGAGCAACACTTTGTGAACACTCTTAGTGTAGTGGACAGTTCAAAGGGTAAGGCAGAGAACTGATAATGTGGTCAAACCACACAAAACCTTAAGAAGCATCTTGTAAGTAGACTTCTAGCATTACCAGGAAACTTGAAAGAGGAAGAAGAGGTAACAGGATGTGAAGTAACATCGTTTTGAATTTGGGCACTATCATAAACAGGTTTAGGAAAGAAAGATCCGAACTGGTCTCCAAGCCTTTTCTTTTTTTTTTTTTTTGCATTAAAAAGATCATTGAATAAAACCCCTTCCCTACCTGGAAAGGAAGAATTGGTCCTTTTACTCCTTGTGACATCATGTGATGAAGAACAGGAGGAAAGAAAACAGTCTGATCTGGAAAAGAGGAATTTTCTCCCACTGCCATCCATAACAGCGTTGAATGATTTTTAGAACTCATTTGTCTGAAATAATCTGTTGCCAAAGAGAAAAATGGAGATTCAAACCTTCTCTAACAGAATAGCAGCCAGGGTGGGAGGGCTGTCACACTGTCTCTTAAACAGTCGTTTATACTTGTTGGGTTGTCCATGGTTTTGGGAGGTTTGAGACTTATTTTTGGAACCTCCTTGCCACATCTTAATTGTCAGTTTACCTGAATTCTGTTGAGACTGTTTATTTTGTTTTTTTTTTCCCCGAAACTGGAAGAAAAATCCCTTAGACAATTTGGAATAGGAGGGCTGCAAAATTGTAAAAATTCCCTGGATCTGGTTGCCTCTTTTATCACACTTTTTATCACCTCTGTAACAAAGGGGTCAATACTAAATCTCTATCTAAGGGAGAATTTGAAACCTCTTTTTTTAATTATCTGGGAGGTTCTGAGAATGCAACTAAGCAAACCTCCTTAAAAACAGTACCAGTGGCCATGTCAACAGAAACATACACAGACTGCAACAATGAATAGTGACATGCAAAAGACAAAATTAAGTTAATCAAAGCATTTTTTTTGTTCACAAGAAGAAACTGTAGTTAAAACATTCTTCATACCTTAATGATATGTCAGAACAAATTTTAACATATAAGCCTGACATTTTAAAATTCTAAAAAAAATTCTGAAAATCAAAGTTGCAGAAGTACACAATTTTTCCCATAACTATCAATGAACTTTTTCATCCTTATTAAAAAGAGTAGAATTGGAATTAACTAGGTGCTTAGCAGCAGAGGAATAAACTAAGGCTATAGCTGCTGGGTCAATTTAGGAGTAGTGTATAAACAGTTAAAATACTGATGAAATTTACACAACCTATCTGCCTTTTTCAGGTCAGCCAGTGACTATCAGGAAAATTGCAGGCAGTGAGGCAGACATCCTCTAAAGCAGACAGGACATGAAAAATGGGTGCAGTTTCTGGAAAATCCTTCTGTAACAGTCAAAGTCAAAGTTATTGTCATACAGATCGGAAAAAGTGCGTGTCACTGCACAAAATTTTGATACTCGGGCTCGTACCATAAGAATTATAGTTTACAGAAGGAAGATTAATAATTATTTAAAAATACTGAAATAGAAATAAAAAATAAGACTAAAAATAAACACAATAAAGTATAAAGTGTAAAGTGAGCTATGTGGATAACAATGACATATTGCAGATAAATAATGTTTGTTTACCCATTTAGCAGGTTAGGCTATGGGTTTGTTGTTCAGCAGTCTGATAGCACGTGGGAAGAAGCTGTTATGGAATCTGGATGTCCTGCATCTAATGCTTCTGTAGCACTTCCTTGTTGGTAGGAGTCTGAACAGTCCATAGGCCGGATTATGTATATCCCTCAGTAGTTTTCAGACTCTGCCATAGCATCTGTTTGAATATATGTACTGTAGGGACTGAAGGTTGGAGCCAATGATTTTTGTGGCTTATTTAATGATCTTATCCAGTGCCTTCCAATTGACTTGAGAGCAATTTCCATACCAGACAATGATGTTGTTTGTCAGTACACTCTCAATTGTGGCTCTGTAGAAGGTAAATAGGACCTGTGGGGGGAGGTTAGCTCTACGGAGTCTTCTAAGGAAGTTGAGACGTTGTTGGGCTCCCTTTATAAGGTAGGAAGTGTTTGTGGCCCAATTGAGGTCTTGCGAGATATGTATCCTTAGGAATTTGATGCTATTAACTCTCTTCACTGTGGCACCATTGACGATAGGGGTGTGTGGCTTATTTACCTTCCTAAAATTGATGATGATTTCCTTGGTTTTCCCAACATTTAGTGCTAACAACTCAGAATTTTCTAAGAGACTGCGAAACCTCAGGTTTCTCCCACTTAAAAAGCAGGGACATTATAGCAATAGTCTCAGAGAAAGAGAACCCCCCCCATAGGAAGAAAATGAGGCCTCCTCTGAGTCTGAATCACAGTCTGAGGACAAAACCCTGAGTCTGTTTCTGCATCTTCCTGATCATATTCAGAATCTTGCATTTCTTCAGGAAAAGAGGCATCCCTCTTTCTCTTACCAGAAACTACTCTACAAGAAGGATCACTAGCATGAATTAAACCGTTTCTTCGTGACAGGAAAAATTGGGCCAATTGTGTTACTAAAAGCAATCACTGCTTCCTCGAGGACAGGCACACCATTCTGATATAATAAGGAAACCTTTCCTGTTCCCTCTTCCAGGATCAACAACAGTGGCTCTCCCTTGCCAGCAAGGGGACTCCAAAAACTGCAGAGGATGTGGCTAACCCTTTTTCCATAAGTCTGAAGGTGTTACACCAGAGGGATTCAGGGTAACAGATGAGTGGTATCAGGTACAACAAATTTTATTTATTTATTTATTTATTTTACATTTGTTAACTGGGGGTGTCTGACTGAGCCGAAAAGGCCCTTTTTCAGCAGAGGCCTGGGGAGAAAAGCTCCACAAAGAAAAATTACAGACACATTTAGTTATTTAGACATAATCAGTATACACACAAATTACAAGAGACATGTTTTTACAGTGGTATGCGGCACAAACAGTTACAGTGGAGAGAACAATCAAAAAAATATTAATTTTAAAAATAAACGTGAGTAATAGATTTTTGGTGTACAGCTGAACTTTGGAATGTAGGTAGAATACATACATAGTACACAGGTACAGTACATACATTGTAGATTAGCCAGTGTTTGTGAGTAAGATTGAAAAACTATTATCAATTGCTCTAGATTTAGTATGTATATGTTATCCGCTTTTACTAGAAACAGTAGAGTCGCCCACCTGTGTCTGAGGCAAATTGCTAAGCTGCTGTGGTGGCAAAGGCTGTTTGCTCAACTTTTTTATTTCTGTGGCTAGAAGAAGGACCAACTGTGGGACTTGCAATCAATTCTAGACTTAAGCCAAAAATGGTGCCTCTTTCCCAGGGAAGAGAAGCAGCAAATGCCAGTAAAATTACCATTCCATAGAAGTTACTTTTTTTACAGAAAAAAATACATTAAAAACATTTTCAAACACTATGGCATCCCACAATGGACAATTAAACATAATTTCCCCTCAAAAAATATGCTATTCATTAGTTTAAGCTATTTTAAAATTGGCAGAAAAAAAAACAGGTGCTCCATTTAAAAGTGCATTACAGTCTTGATTCAGTCTGTTAAAACACAACACTCCTAGCTTTAAAATAACTTTCATAAAGAGGTAAATAATAAAATATTGATAAATATAAGAAAATGGAAGTTTTTTTCCCCAAAGGGAACTTATCTGCCCAGCAAAGGAAAACACAAGTTGACCGTCAATCCTCAAAAGTCTCAAAGGAGCATACTCCTCAGTGGTAGTAAAGCTCTGAAGGGCTTTGAACCCAAACTTATCTGTCAATAAATTCATCTTATGTTGCCTGAGAGTTTAGGTGTGAGGAAGGAATCCTAAAGCTTTAGAAGCTGGTCAGCTGCTATATCCTTACCAAGATATAACCCATAAAGCTAAGGCTACTGCAGTAGTGATCAATAAGAACAACAACTAATATGTCAATAGTGCAGTGCTTCTGAAACATGTATACTTCTTCCGAAGTAATGGAGCCAAAATAATATTCACAAATGTAATCACTGTGCTGGTGACTTCAAGAACTGAAATTCACATGCTTGGAAAATGCAACACCACTCCAACATTTTTAAATGATTTAGCTGATGACATGATTGTTACACACTAAAATATTCACAACTCCCAAGACCTTTAAAAAAAAACATGTAAGCAGCAATGCTGCCCTGATCCCCATCACATTTTTAATCTGGTTTAACTGAAGGCATTCTTATTGCTTTAACTGGGAACTGGAAACTAGGTGTCTGTGGTAATTTTTGTGTGTGTTTTATTTCCGTTGTGATATACATTTGTACTCCTACAGTACTTACTTTAATATACATTCATATTTACCTTCAAGGTCAAATAATACCTGAGAGATCCTTTTTTACTTCAGATGTATTTGTGTATGGGGGTGGACTAACTGAGGTAGATTGTCTGCATTCTAGTATGAGACAGTCATTTTTTAAATGTTTTGTAGTAGAGACAAAACTGTTAAAACTCTTCAGTAATTACTTCAGCTTCCAGTGAGAAAATTGTGATTGATTTATTTTCTGAGGGCTATTATACATTTACTTGATGTAACTTGAAATCAATCACTGTGTCAATATTTTTATTTTATCCCAATCAGACATCTGAGGAGTGCACATACAATGCAGTTGCTGTTATTGATGGATATAGCAGTATCCTATGAAATGTATAGGCTGATCCCTACAGTTGTATGATTATATTTAAACAATGATTAATTTACATTGACAGGTTTGGAATGATTTTGTATGAGACAAGTTTAAATTTACTGTGGGCAAGATCTTGTATTAATAATTTTTCAGTAGGAAGCATGGTTTAGAATTTCCAGTTTTTTATTCTTCATTCTGTGTAAAAGATACCTCCACTTGCCTTTATCATTGGTATTTGCATTATATGTTACTAAATGCTCCTTCAAATGTTTGATCTATTCATTCATTAATTTAATTGGGTAAAAGTTGACCAAGTGTTTATTTATTTATTTATTTTTATATATATTTGCATATTTAATATAGAATTTTAGGTTCTGATGAAGTCCCGTTTAGTATAGGGGTGAACGCACATGAATTATCTTTTAAATTGTGCTCAAGTATTCTGCCTACAAGTTTGTTGTGCTGAATAAATTTTGCTTTTTGCCATGAAATTCTACTGTGGTGTTGTCATACATTTAGGAAAAGTCCTTTTGGTTTCTTCATTGGTGGTTATTAGTGTTTGTAGAATCCCAGTGAGACCTTTTTTGTTTTTAAATCAACAACATACAGGTTCATACAACCTAAATTAGAGGACATAGCATCAGAGCCAGCAAATGCAAAAGTGCTTTGACACTGGATGCTTCCAGGGGTCACCAGTAAATATCATTAACTGGAAAAAAAAAACATAAAACTTTCTTTACCCTTGCCATTTGGTATCATCTCTGTACCATAGATTTTTCTCCTACAAAATGATTGATTCACTCAAAGGCCTAGATGATTTTGCTGATATTATGAATGAAAT